>NC_051322.1:47333042-47585542 GCF_015220235.1 Choloepus didactylus | reverse complement strand
AGAAATAGAGAATAATTAGCCATTAGTGAGCTAAAAATGTTTTTATCTTTCTATTTGTGAAAGTAACCATTTTTTAGTCTTTGTAAGAGTCTATGTCTTGATTATGGAGATAGCGTGTGAGACTGGTGATGGTGACTGAACATTGCTCCTTGAAGCGAAAGACAACACGTAGGAGAGATTCATACATAATTCCATTTAGTGATCAGCATTGATAACCTGCATGGTTTGACTGCAAACAGGAGCATGGTAGATGGATTTACTCTCCATGCTTCCTTCTTTGGACATTTGTCAGTAATCGAACTTTAGCTCTTACATATCTGAGATGTTTGGGTCTATATATTTATATACTATATTGCAAATGCGTAGATACCAAATGGAAGAAAAATGAATCTGAATCTTAACTTTTGTGGTAAATCAAACTTCTCTGAGTCTAGTTTTAAAAAATGGCTAATTAAGATAGATGTGTTTTGTATAACAAAATGCCAGTTTGCATTCTGTTAATCTTAAATTAGCATTACAATTACATTCTGGATATGTATGAGTGTCTCCAAGGTGCTGGAAAGGAGTCCATTTGCTTATATTGGTAGATGTTTCTTTCATATTTGTGTTTACAATATTGGTTTGGGAAGTAAAAACTTTTTCATCATGAAAATCAAATCCAATATCTAACCAAGCCCAGTATGAATTATTAAGGAAAAAAAAAAATCCCACTTTTGAAGAAATCAAATTTGAAATACTAATGTTTCTAGTTCTGTGTTTGTATGAAGTTTTGCATATGATCACTTTTTCAAAGTTACATTTCATTAATTTTCATCAACTATTATTCTTTTGTTTTTGCAAACTGCATAACAGATATTCTATCAAGTAATAATGATTGCTGATTGATACAAGAGAGCAAGATAATTTATTTTTTTGTTCTTAAATTAGGATCCTATCCCTATATTAACTGTCACTATTATGAATTATTTGAAATGTCATTAAAATGTATACATTTAGAAGCAATGAAAAAAAAAAAACATTTGTTCACCTGTAAACAGTATCAGAAAAAATGAAATCAGAACCAACTTCCCTGTCTAAGCCCTTTGATCTTGCTTTATTTGGGAAATGGCTTTCTGAGTGTTCTTAGGAACATACCAGGTGTACAGAGAGAAGTAGAAGGAGGTGGAGCTTCTCAGCAAGTACACAATAATAGAGCTTTGAGGGGCCAAGAATGACATTTGAAAGGAGAGTAGAGTACACATAATTATTACACAGACCAAATAGAACTTCTGCAACTGTCTTTTTTTTTTTTTTTTTTTTTTTAAATCTCTGAAAGACACTTGCAAAGTTGCTTTAGACCTCGCAGTCCCAAGGGCAAGACAGAACTTAACTCTGCAGATCTGTAATGTGACGTGCAATTAATGCTCTATGAGCCGTTTGCCAGAAAAGAGTTCAATGGTCATCAGTTAAAACACTGTGATGATAATTTCAATTACTTGCTAATTTCTAAATTTGAAAATATGCTTTATTTTTTTTTTTTAATCTTTTAAGTATGATTACATTCCTTCCTGAATCCTCATATTAGCTGAGAGTGAAAGCCTTCGGCACTTGACTATTCAACAGGAGTGTTCTGCTTCAGGAAAACAGTGACAGTAGGCAACCAATTCAAGAGGAAACCATGATTTTTTTCCAGCGTGTTGTTTGAAAGGAAGAGTCCATTTTTAACTGGAAAATTAGCAAATAGCCATCTTAATAATGTATTAGAGGTTTTATTACATTTCATCAAGAAAGAATCCCTGAGGCCACTTTTAAACTGAAGATGTCAAGTTAAAAAGAGAATCTTTCAGAGAAATCCAACAAGAAGAAATCCAGTACGGCACTGCTAGTTCATCTCATCTGTCCTTTAGACCACAGTGATACCAGCCTGTGCAGACAGTAATGGGATCGGCAGGACAGATGTCAATCCAGGTATAGAAAGTGAGGTCAAGCTACTGAGCTCAAACCAAAATTCAACATGTTACAAAAATTTTCACAGAGGAGAAAGATGAAAGAACACATTATGCTTTAAGTACTTTGTTTCTTAATTCCATGGATGTGTGTTGTTTTGGTGTGATCACATCAATGAATTCACCTTAAAAAAAAAAAAAAAGACAAACCCCACAAATGTAAGGACTGATGAATCTCTCTCCAGGAAACTTAGTACAGTGATCTACCTATAGTAAGCCCTTAATAAGTTCTTGTTGGCGGTGATAAGAATTAATCCACTCAAAACAGGAAGATTTAAGTTCCAGTTATCATCCCACCCAGATCACTACGCATAGAGAGATCGGGATATTCAGGGATCAATTCAGTTGCTAGGATAATCTTTTTCTCTATAATAGTAAATGGGCTTGAAGTTTGCCATTGTTTGAAGTTTGCCATTGTTTAAAAGGGTCTTTTGCCCTGAGTTGTAGAAGAGTAAGTTGTTAGGTATATTCAATGAGACCACAGATAGCAAAGTGGTCCACAGAACTTTTTCCCCACACATTCACTTCTTTTTGAATTCTACCCTAGATGTCTCAGGATTCACTTTAGAACCAGCTAAGATGAGTAGAAGACACAGTGCTTGACAAACATACCACCTCCAGATCAATCTTCACAGCTCTCTAAGTGAGGTGTAATCACTGTAAATCTTTTTTTGCAGTTGATTTATATTGTAATTAAGGCAGAGAAGAAGCACACACAAGGCCAAAAGTGAAAACCGTAGTGTACATTTTTCATGGAAAGATTCCCCCCCATAAGTCAGAGCACAAGAGAGTAATAGAAAAAAAAATGACAAAGAACTAGTCACGCTCACTGACATGATATGGGAGAATGCTAAGTCGTCTGTGTTTTGTATTTAAATGTATATATTTCAGTTGATTAAAAAAGCACATGGTGAATTGATCTTGCTGCTTATAAAAGCAATATTTCAGCTTTGGTGTTTTTTGTTCTTTTTTTTTTAATCAAATATCTCCCAAAGCATTTTGACTGAAGTTTATTAACAAGGCAATACAGCTATTAGTGCTTTGCAGTGCACTCTTGCAAAGTTAAGAAAGAGACATGACTTTTCCTATGCATACTGATCATACCTTCTGAAGGTCTAAAAGAACTCAAGATTGCATAGCTGAGTGGTTTTGAAGAAAGAGAATTGTTACTTTGTCTTTTTTTTATGGAATGTTATTAGATTTTTGGCGGGGAAGCATTCATAGGAAACATTATATTGCCAGATTTTAACTGGTATTTCAAATATTATCAGATATCCAGAAAGGTAAGTTAGAAATTCAGGGAAACCAAAGCAGCTGTAGGCCTCTGTACTGAGTGGATAACCAAGGCTGCCTTCAGAAAATGCAGTGTAACATTATTTCTATTAATGAAGGAGGCAAATAATTGCATTTCTGGCAACTATACCAAGTAATGAAGAGAAAATGATGCTTTAATTTTGCATTAAACATAGTAATATTTTTAAAAGAGGAATATTTGTCCCAAACCAACATAATCAAGGCAGGAAAGTATTTCAAGATCCTTATTCTCGCTAGTTAGTAAAAAAATTCCAAATAAGTCATTGACTAAACAAATGATCATGCTGTGATCCTACCACACACATAAAAAAAATAAATAAATAAAATAACAAAGATCTGAGAGTAATAACAGGCCCTATTTTTTTCTTTAGGAAACAGCTTTTTCTACCTAGGATTCAGCTTGAGTGGTAATCTTTCCTAAGATTATTCTTATAAATAAAATTGGGAATTAATTCATTATTTTCTGTTTACATATTGTTGGCTAACTTAATTATCATGAAATTAATCCTACTTGTGCTTCACTTCTCCTATCAGCAGAGAGTAACTCCACATATTTCTCTGAGAAAAAACAAAAGGTTCTGTGGTCAAAATTTTGATAAACACTAAATATCCTATTCTTTCTTTTCAATATTTTAAAGCACATTCGCATTAAATGATTTCAGATATTCTGACATTTAAAAAAAAAGAAAATCCAGCATTTCTGAAATTCATTGTGTACTTGATATTTTATTTGATAGCACCTATTAAGACACTACAGAACATATTCTGGAAAAATTGTACTAGTGAGAAGAAAAATAATTAGGATAAAATGAGGCCTTGTGCTTAGACTTCAACAATTGTGCGGCCATTGCGAGTTTCCTTTCTTATTTATTCACTCAATACGTATTAATTTGCATCTGCTCTACCTAAGACATTGCCTCAGGTACAATGGCAGATATTGAGGTCAAAGGTGGAAAAGTGGCTCACATTTTTCAGGAAAAGTCCCCACCCCCCCCATAAGACAGAGCACAAAATGTTGTTTGGCCTGAAGGAATGTGGAAATAACGACTCCATCAGTACACAGGATGTGACATGGCCACAGGAAATGGATACTGCTGTAGAATTATTGGCAGGAAATGAAAATCTAAATGACCAGGCATTCTAGAATTCTTAAAAATTTGAATTTCTTTTGTTAGAGTTTTAAGGAGACCTCATGAAAGAGATGCCGTGTAACCTGGGCCTCAAAGGTAAGGCAGGAGACAGAAAAGCATGGGGTGCATGTAGAGAACACTGACTGATTAAGTATTCCTGAGTATATGAGATAATGAAGCTGAAAGGGTAAGCTGGCTCTGCATTACTGAGGGTCTTGAATGTTACATTGAAGGGTTGAGACTTTACTCAGGGAGAAGTGGGGGAACTGCTGAACATTCATGAAAAGGAAATGGCACCATCAAGGCTAAATTAGCGATGGGGTTTAAGTTACACCTGGGTAGGACATGGTCTTTCTCTGGTACCTCACATGATCTGACACAATGAGAGATACTTGAGATCTTTGATAAAAAATGATTTATTTATGGGTGAAATCTACACAGATGAAAATTAAACACTCACTAATAAACACGAATGAGGGCTGAAGACTCAGGAATATTAGCCTTCACAGTAAATATTATCTTGAAAGAGTTCTAGGTTACAGATATTGAATTTGTTTTTCAGAGGCTACACATCCTCCACAACTTATGGCACAATTATGTATTTCTATAGGATAAAAAACATGTAATGAACCAGTGATTTGCTGGTTGTTTTTTTTTTTTTAACCTAAGACACTCAACTGTTGTGGGTTCTTTCCCCCTCTTCCATTCCTCCCTCCCTTCCTCCTACATTCCTTTCTTTCTCAACTGTTTATCAAATGCTTTTTACATTTGAGGTATTATGGCTTTCACTAATTTTATTTGCAACATTTTCTACTTCTATTATGTAGGGGCAAAGGGACTCTGAAGCCCGTGAGGATGAATAGAAGTAAACAAATCCATGCCATAAATTATTCTAGCGAGTGGGGTGAAAATATAAAGGGGATGGTCTTTTCTACTAATTGTGGACTTTGGAACTGGAGAAAGTTTTGTGGAGGAGGTGGCTGTAATTTTGGGGCTGTCCTTCCCAGCAGACGAAGGAACACGCCAAAAGGCACAGAGTTTTGAACGCATGGAAACTTGACAGAACTTGAAGTGGTTTCATTGAGCTTGACTGTAGAATGTTGGGGAAGCATGACTAGAGATATAGGTGGGAAGGTGGAGAGAAAGCAGATGATGAAGGATATTGTACACCAAGATTTACTGCTGTATGTGTTGGACACTCATTGATGGGACCGTTTTAAGAGGATCACTGTGAGAGCAGTGCATATTTAATTGTGGTGTGGCTATGATAGAAGATTTAATTTCAGCAAGCCACAATAATGCTCACATATTGTACTCTGAAAAAGTTTTTTTTTTTCCCCCAGAGCATATTTACAACTCTTGCTTTGGAACCACCTTCATAACCAGATTTCTAAGCTATGTCAGAAAGTTTCATGCTCATAATTTGAACCAAAAATGGTATTCATCAAATAGATCATTTATTTTACTCATCAATCTTGACTCTGAATTTGTTTTATTTGTTCGAAAAATCTTAGTCATACTTAAATGAAACAGACTTGGCATTACTGTATTTATATTCTGAAGGTTCTAAAGGTGGGTCCAAAGCTGTTATTAACAATGCAAGCATCATTAGATAATGAAACAGTTCCTCACAGTGAATGTTTGTCATGTTACTTAATAATCTCATGAGTTTTATGCTTCCAATTTGTGAATATGTCCAAAAGTTTGAAATTTTAATTCACCAATTATTCTAATTTATTTTAGATTGCTGACTGAAGTTTGACTTGGCAAACAGGCTTAGAGGGACTAGTTTAGTATTGCATTTTAATTTTGTTTCATAATGGAGATTTACATTTTCCTAAATATTATCACTGAATTTCAACAATTTTTAAGCTAAGGCATTTTCAGCTCAATATAAACTTTTGCTTTAGTAGTAATATGATTTGGAAAAGACCAAGTGGCATAAAGTATTGAAATATTTCAGGAGCCTAGTCAAATGAATGATTTGCCCCATAAGTTAGAGCACAAAATATGGTTGGGCCTCAAGGAATGTGGAAATTACCTTATCACAACACAGAATATGATATGATCACAGAATTACTTGCCAGAAAATGACCTAAGTTTAAATGACCATGCATGATAGAATTTTTAAAAATTTGGATTTCTGTGTAGCAGGCTCTACATTTCTAATATGTTTGTATACTGTTTTGACCATGTTTGTGCAAAGACAACTATAACTGTTATTCTACTGTACCAGTTTGGATATATTATATCCCCCACAGAAGTCATGATCTTTTAACCCAATCTTGTTGGGTGGAACCTTTTGATTGAGTGTTTCCAACTGCGAGTGATACCTTTGATTAAAATTATTTCCATGCAGGTGTGGACTCCGCCCACTCAGGTAGATGTCTTGATTGGTTCACTGGATAACTTAAGAGAACTCAAGAACTGACACAGATGCTTGCTGATGCTTGGAGACACTTGGAGATGCAGAAAGAAGGATGTTTGGATGCTAAGTTAAGAGATGAAGCTCAGGGTCTACCCTGGAGAAGCTAAGGGAGAACCCCCAGATGCTCAGAGAGAAACACTCACGGAGAAAAAAGCAAAGACACACAGGAGCTGAGAGAAAGGAGCAAGACAGAAGCCCAGAAACATTTTGGAGAAAGCCATTTTGAAACACAGTCTGGGAGCAAAGGACCAGCAGATGCCAGCCACACGCCTGTCCAGTTGACAGAGGTATTCTGAATGCCATTGGCCGTTCTTCAGTGAAGGTATCCTCTTGTTGATGCCTTAGTTTGGACACTTCTATGGCCACAGAACTGTAAATTTGTAACCTAATAAATCCCCTTTATAAAAGCCAATGCATTTCTGGTATTTTGCATAAAGGCATCTCTAGCAAACTGGAGCATCTATATTTTCAAATTTGATATCATATAGTTTCGAATGTTGAGAGCAAAAAAGCTTAAGAATCCTAGATATTAGTTTAGGTGGGTTCAATTTTAAGTGGGCTTTAAATGTTCTCTTTTAATTTTTCACTCTTTTACAGAGACTACATGAAGATGGAATTACCTTTCTCTTACTTTGTTTTAAAAGCTTTAGGAAAGCAATTCTTGCTCATAAAGGTAACTTCATTTTGTACCACTCATGAACTACCCCTCCTGTATCATACTTGGTAATAGGAATTAGCATTAACAAAAATCTCATGATATTTGTACAACACCTTGTTCTTCACACCATTGGAATTCACAGTTAACCTGTTTCCAGAGAGCCTCCTCTGCTCAGAGTGCTCAACTCATCAGAGGCCCTCCAAGACCCCTTACTGATGAGAGATGGTGAAACTTCTGATGAGCTAACATTGCAGATGGTTAGGCTAGGTTGTAAATTAGGTACAATTTCACAAATTAACCCTACAAATGAAACAAAGTCATTCTCCTTGTAAATTGGATTTTGCAATTACTTGAGTCCTAAAACACCCTTTTTTTATCCACACTTTCCATTGTGATTACTTTCAAATGAGTATTAAGAGGGAAAAATATTAACTCAAAATATTTAGGACTAAAAAATATCAGGACTATGAATTTAGAATACATTTGTCTTAGAAAATATAATAGGTAATCAATTGTTCTTTTCCACAAAATTTTCCATACACCGCAATCCTCAAATTATTAATGAATTGTATGCTCCTTGAAGGTAGAAATTATGCCTATTCATCTTTACATATTGGAACCTGGTTCTTTGCTTGGTCCTTTGTAAGTATTCAGTACTGATCTGATGAATTGAATTATCATTATTATTAACAAATATATGGGGATAAGTATTTTTGATCATCTTTCTTTTTGATGTAGTGTCTTATACTTATCATTATAGCCCCAGGGAAGAAGACAGGGTCAGTGACATCTTGACACAGAGGAGGGTATGACTGGGATTGCGTTGACTCTTTAGATCAGTTTGGGTGGAACTGACATCTCAACAACATTGAGTCTTCCAATCCAGAAACACGGTATATCTCTTTACTTATTCAGGACTTCTTTAATTTCATTCACAGTGTTTTTAGTTTTCAGTACACTGGTCTTGTACTGAAATATTTTCTATTTTTGATGACACTGTAAAGGACATTGTTTTCTTAATTTCAAGATCCATTCATTGCTAGTATATAGAAATATGTTTTGCATATTGAAGGTATATTATTCAACCCACTAAGCTCACATTAGCTTTTTTAAAAAATTTTTTAGATGCTATTGGATTTTCTACATAGATGATCATGATCATGCCAGAGAAAACCATGTTAATTCTTCTAGTCTGGATGCTTTTCTTTTTCTTGCATTATTACACTGGCTGGGACTTCCAAGAAAATGTTGAAAAGAAGTATAACTTCAAGTGATATTATGTCATTTCATATATAGTATAAGATCATACCAATAATATACTTCCCTTTCTCCTCTCAGCTTTTATGCTAATGTTGTCATAAATTTACTCATATATATTGGTAAACTAGGCAGTATACTGTTTTTATTTTTGCTTAAACAGTCACTTATTATTTAACGATGTTTCAAAAACAAGAAAAAAATATTTTCCTTTGAAGTTACCATTCCTGTAGTTGTTTAGTTCTGTGAATAATTCGGTATTTTCTTCTGGTGTCATTTTCCATCAGCCTGAAGGACTTCCTTTAACATTTCTGGTAGTGCAGATCTGCCGGTGATGAATTAAAAAAAATTTTTGTATGCTTGAAAAATTCTTTATTTTACCTTCTTTTAAAAGGTAACTTACTAGCTATAAAATTCTAGGCTGACTTTTTTTTTTCATTATTTTAAATTTGAAAGTCCACTGTCTTCTCATCTGTGTTGTTACTATTGGAAATCTGCTGTCATACATATATTTATTTGCTCCTTTGTGTGTAAGACATCTTTTTTTTCCTCTGGTGCTTTTAAGATTTTTGCTTTATCACTGGTTTTGAGCAAATTTATTATAATGTGTCTTGATGAAGTGTCTCATGTTTCTTGAGGTTGAGGTTTGTTGGGCTTCATGCATTGGTTTGTTTATAGTTTGCATTAAATTTGGAAAAAATGCAGCCATAATTTCTTCAAATATTTTTTCTGTTTTCTCATTCTCCTCTCTTCAGGGATTCAAATGCCATGTATACTAGGTTGTTTCAAGATATCCTGCAGCTTTTGTTTTTTAAGATTCTTTTTTCTCTTTCATTTGGGATAGTTTCTATTCCTATATCTTAAAATTCACTAATAACTTTTTCTGCAACATCTAATCTGCCATTAATCCTGTCCTATGTATTTTATTCTGAGACATTGTAGATTTTATCTCCAGAAGTTTGATTTTGTGTCTTTTTTATATCGTCAATCTCTACTTAAATTTTAGAACACACGGAATAAAGTTATAATAACTTTTTAACGGTATTATCTGCTAATTTTAACTTCTGTGTTAGTTCTTTATCAGTTTTAATTCATTGATTTCTGTCCTCACTGTTTTATTTATTTATTTATTTTTTGCTTCTTGGCATGCCTGCTAATGTTTGATTGGATGCCATACGTTGTAAATTTTATCTTTTTTGGAGACAGATTTTTTTTATTCCTGTAAATAGTCTTGAGCCTTGTTCTGCGATGTGGTTAAGTTACCTGGAAGCAGTTTGATTCTTCTGAGACTTGCTTTTAAGATTTCTTAGGTGGGACCAGAGCCATATTTAACCTAGAGATAGTTATTCCCCACTGTTGAAGCAAGACCCTCCTGAGTACTCTATCCAACTCTGTGAATTATGAGGTTTTTCAGTCTATCTGGTAGGAATAGGTACATTTCCTATCTCTATCTAACAACCAGATACTTTACCACTAATATTTGAGCAGCTCTTTCCATGATCTCAGGTAATTTCCTCATAAGGATGCATTCCTCAGGGAGTTACTAAACTGATACCTTCTGCAAATCTTTGGAATTCTATACCTGTACAAGTCTCCTTTCAGATCCTCTGTCCTGTAAACTTTAGCTGCTTTGTTTTCCTTGGACTCTCAGCTTCATCAGCTTAACTCAGAGAGTCTTCTCAGCTCTGCATTGATTTATCCTCCTTGCATGATGGTCCATACACTCTCCCAAGGCAGTAAGCTGAGACAATTTTAAGACTCACCTTGTTTGTTTCATGTATGTCTGGGATCATTGTCATTCATTGCTTGATGACCAAAGTCTTGAAAACTGTTGTTTCATATATTTTGTTTTGTTGTTTCAGGCAGGGGGGTAACTATGATTCTTGTTACTTTATCTTAGCTCAAAGTGGAAGTCTCATTTGAATTCATGTAATTTTGAGAATTTTGTCTGGGTTCCAACTGTTAGAATTACCCCCAGAAGTAGAGGGTTGGTGTTGTGTGAGACCCCTCTGTGGGACCCCTCACAACCTCAGCTGGTAGAGTTGAGAAATGGGACTAATTTAGGAGGAAAACTTGAATCTTAGAAAAATTGTCCATTAGTAATTGTGGGAAAATTTTGGAGACAAATAACTTCAGAGGAGAGACATTAAAACATAAAAATTAATCTAGAATCTTTAGGCATAACTGCAACGAATAAGAATGTTAAAATTCTATAGCTGATCTCATTTGCCACAATACAGCTAAATACTGCCACCCCCCCCCCCCACAATTTCAATTACCAGCAACATGCTATTGACTTAAAAATCTATTCTTTTGACACCTACTATACATCTCTCTAGAATCTCCATTACCTAAAGCAGCCACAGTTTCCTTCAATTTCAGAATTAAAATCAACTCCATCTCAGTTTCCACCCTTCCTTTCCATCTGAATTACTTACCATGATGTTCTCAGGTACTTATGAATTTGTATATGATTTTTATATTGGACTAGGATAATGCTCCTATACTTAGCCCCTAGAAAATGTCTCTTTGTTCCCAGGAATTCATAGAAATATAGGTATATAAATTGGTTTCATTAACTTGTGAACAGTCCTATGACTCTTCCAAAATGTTTATGAATTCCTGGGTGCTTATGTCCTCAGTGTTATCTCTAGCTTCAGAGTAGCTCCATTCTCTACTAAACTGGTTCCATTTGTGGATCTTTTTGCCATACAAAGTATGCTGTTCTTCTTCCTAACCATGTCAACCCAGCCACAGAACTTATCTTCTTTCCTTGATTCCCATAAAAAAGTCAACACTAAAAGCTTTTGTGTATGGTACCAGAAATTATTAAAGGGTTAGAGACATGGAGGGGGATTACATATCACAATGCAGAGTACTTATTACACATCTTTGTTCTTGTACTATCCCTTTGTTATTTCTGCCAACCTGGGCTCCAGCCTTCCACCATTTTGCTCCACTGCCTCATGCCACCCTTGAGAAATTCTCAACTATTATTTGCCAATACCCAGTAATTTAGTGATTAATTATGAAAGTTTTGTGCATTGTTCTGTCCCCTGTGCTCAAGTTGTCTATCAAAGTGTCATTCTAATTAAAACCAGTCTCTGCTTAGAGAAATTTTGGTGCTCTTTGTGCAGTAAAAGAACTTGAAAATGCACTCAATACTATCATTTTTAAAAAAATAAAATTTGAAAATTGCAGCATGAAAAGTACCTAACAAATTGAAAGTCAGCGTCAGGTTCCATGATTGGCATCTTTACATATAATAGGATTTACACATATTAGCAACTAATTAAAACTTATTTCTTGGTTTAGACTTATATTCGTCAGAGATTATTTACAATATATGAAAACTCATTTCTAAAATATTATTTAAAATACTTTAAATTTTAAAGGAAGCTTACATAGCATCACTGGGACAAACAAGGATTTGCTAAATATATTAGAATTGTCTACTATTCTAATAAAATTTTTGCTGTGATACCAATTGTCTGAAAGTCCTACTTTCTGAATTGTTGTCAGAATATAGTGATTCCTCTCTATAAGATGTTCTAATGTACTTAAAAAGTACCCTTTAATGAAATAATATACTGTACTTTGTTTCCAATGCTTATTTTTGCTTTACTACCTCTTTAAAACAAGTACGTTTCTTTTCCTTTATGGTTTTATTTGCTGTCTCCATGATGGGACACTTATCTCCCTAAGTAATACAGCTTTATAAATTTTATCAAAAAAGAAAAATAGTCCATAAAACTTGATTTATTAATACAAGCTTATAGCAATTCTTTCAAAATCCAGTCACAGGTTTATTCTTTTTTATTTGGTTAATACCTATGTCAACCTATATTTGAAGGCATTTTCCTGGTATGTAATCTTACTGAAATTATTCTGTGTTGTGGAATAATTTGGATGTATCATGGGACCATATCCTTTCCTTATAAATTGAGCAGTTTAACTGATTACATTTAATATTTTCTGCATCTATCAATTGGCTTAGCTGGTTAAGTCACAGTGGTAATGGGCTTTATCCCAAAACTACAGATTTGATCTCTCTAGGGAGTAAGTCATATTTCTTATAGAGATAAACCATCTTATGTCCATAGACTTCATCAACATCTTGGACCCTTTGTCTTGAAAATACAATCTATGTGTGCCTTACTATTGGTTAACTGTAGACCATCTTAATTTGACAATATAGGACAGCCCATTTATTTTATCCCATTACTAAACTCATCTTGGTTACTCAAAAAAATAATTGATCCAACTTAAAAATGATGAACAGAATGTCTTTTTAGAAATTTATACTTAATAGCAAAAAAATTAAGGAGCCATTTTTAGCTCATCCACTCCTACTTTTTATTCCCTTCTCTTACAAAACTTCTGCAAACTTGCAATTCTCTTTGCAATAGATTCCCTTATTTTGACTCTCTGAATTTTTGCTAATGTGTATTTACTTGTAATTATTGAGCTCATGAATAAATGCAAATTGATAAAAGAGGGTTTATTTTCTTTAAAATTTCTAGAAATGCTTATTCTTAAGCTTTCTTTTACATATATCTCATGACTGGTTTTACCCAATTTTTCAATTTTTGTCTAGTCTTAACAGTAGACTGGAACCAGGAAATTAATACACAGGAGATATCCCAAATATTATTTTTAAAAGTAAATTGTCTTCTACTGGCTTTAAAAATTTCCATTGCCTCCAGGGCATGTCTTGTAAAAAAGAATCTCTTCAAATATGGATAAACTGAAACTGATATTGCTCCTAACACTGCTCTGGTTCATTTATAATGAGTTAATTAATTATTAGGTTATTTCCTGATACCATCTTAGGTAGCCCATTGATGAAGCTGCCCAACATTTTATTTATCACTTATAGAGAACCTATTCTAATGAATGCCTTCTAAGTCCTCTAACGTATAATGCTGAATAACTCATAAGACATTTCCACAAGGAATGTCAGATTTCTGAAGTTATGTATATATTATACATGCACATCATGTCTAGGTCATATATATATATGCCATATGTTTACATTTGATATATGCATGCCAAATCATATGTTTTTGGCATTATAGGGAATATAAAAATGAATATGGCATTGTTTTCCAGGGTCCCAATCTGCCTGGGGAAACAAATTCAAACCTTTATGCTTTAATACAACTACCAGGAGAGAGGTGTGTGTGGTGGCTTGGAGTTACATACCCCAGGAAAACATGTTCTTAATCTTAATTAATTCCTTTGGGTGTGAGTCCTTGTAAATAGGACCTTTTGATGAGGTTATTTCAGTTACAGTGTGGCCCAACTGAATCAGGATGGGTCTTAACTCTATTACCGCAGACCTTAGAGAGAAGGCCACAGAGAGAAAGGCCATGGGGAGCAGCCAGAATTTGGAAGTCCATGGAACCCATTCTGTCAAATGGCAGAACAGCCAAGAACCCCAAAGACTGCCAGCCTGCTAGAAGATACCAACCTTGGTAGGAAGTACGCCATCTAGCCTCTAAAACCATGAGCTGATAAATTCCTGATAAACACCATTATATGGCATTTGTTTTAGCAGCTAGGGAACTAAAACAGTGTGAATAAACAAACTCTGAAAATACAGAGGCAAGAAGGATATTCTGACAATTTACGAGGTAAGAGAGTTGAGAGTAAGCAAAGAGAACCGGGAGACAGTGATGGCAATAACGTCAAAGGAACAGGGGAAGAGACAGGTCTATCCTGTTCCCCAACTCAGCAGTTTTTGGAAGAATTTTGTTAAACAAAAGAGAAAGGAAGGGAAAAAAGAATGATTGGTGAACAGTAGTGCTTTGTTGACTTCCCAAACCAAAGAGATACCTTGGTTAGAAACCAAGTGCCGCACCAATTAAAGAAATTGTCTTGTCACTTGCATTCCTCTATTATCTATGAAATACTTTACTACTTACTATATCTAATGACCTTACATTACATGAGGCCACTATTCTAAACTGAATTAATTCAAGAACACCTTAAACAATCTCCCACTTCCAGCCATGAAATCTTGACTCTACCCCCTGTCCATTTCCCACCACCTCCTACTTTCCAAATAGCACCTTGAGAAATCTTTCTAAAACTTAACTATTATCATCTCACTCTCTTTCTTAACATTCATCAATCCCCACTACCTTCCTATGCCCCACCAGCCCCCAAATCCTCAAGCTTCTTTTCACGGCATACAAAGATGTTTATGATTTGGCTCTGCGTATACTCTTCTGTAGCTATATAGCCCAGTTGCATTCTATGTGAGTCATATGGAAATATTATAATTAAAGTAATATGCAAGGTTCCTTCAGGTCTAAGTTTTAGTTCTTTCTTTGTCCTTTGTTGGGAAAGTCTTTCCCTTTCTGCCTTTTCCCTGTCATAACACTTATCACTCTACATTGACATTGCCTCTTTTTTTTTTTTTCATTTTTATTGAGATTGTTCAGATACCATACAATTATCCAAAGATCCAAAATGTACAATCACTTGCCCCTGGGTACCCTCATACAACTGTGCATCCATCACACTTAATTTTTGTCCAATTTTTAGAAACTTTTCATTACTCCAGACAAGAAATAAAGTGAAAGATGAAAAAAGAAAAAAAGAAAAGGAAACTCTAATCCTCCCCTATCCCTAACCAACCCCCCTCAATTGTTGACTCGTAGTATTGATATAGTACATTTGTTACTGTTTATGAAAAAATGTTGAAATACTACTAACTGTAGTATATAGTTTGTAATAGGTATATAGTTCTTCCCTATATGCCCCTCTATTATTAACTTCTAATTGTATTGTCATACATTTGTTCTGGTTCATGGAAGCGATTTCTAGTATTTGTACAGTTGATCATGGACATTGCCCACCATAGGATTCAGTTTTATACATTCCCATCTTTTGACCTCCAACTTTCCTTCTGGTGACATATATGACTCTCAGCTTCCCCTTTCCACCTCATTCACACACCATTCTGCGCTGTTAATTATTTTCACATCTTGCTACCAACACCCCTGTTCATTTCCAAACAGTTAAGTTCATCCTAATTGAACATTCTGCTCATACTAAGCAACCACTCCCAATTCTTAAGCCTCGTCCTATTCTTGGTACCTTATATTTCATCTTTATGAGTTTACATATTATAATTAGTTCCTATCAGTGAGATCCTGCAATATTTGTCCTTATGTGTCTGGCTTATTTCACTCAGTATATTGCCCTCGAAGTTTTGTCATCAACCCATTTTTTTTTTTTTTTTAATATGGTTTTGTTCACTCACCATGCATTCCATCCCA
This sequence comes from Choloepus didactylus, assembly GCF_015220235.1. Taxonomy (NCBI): domain Eukaryota; kingdom Metazoa; phylum Chordata; class Mammalia; order Pilosa; family Megalonychidae; genus Choloepus; species Choloepus didactylus. The sequence goes on along the minus strand of NC_051322.1, from coordinate 47,569,481 downwards.
AGTAAATAATCAATGGTTCTCTGCATGGTCATACATTTATGTGTTCACCACCTTCACCACTATCTATATAAGGGCATCTACATTTCTTCCACAAGGCAGGAGGGAGAGTCAAAGAAGGTAGAGAGGCAAAAGAAAGAGGAAAAAAAATGACAGCTAGGGAGCAGCAAAAGGAAAAATAACCTTAAATCAAAGTAGAATAAAGAATCAGACAATACCACCAATGTCAAGTGTCTAACATGCCTCCCCTATCCCCTCCCTCTTATCTGCATTTACCTTGGTATATCACCTTTGTTACATTAAAGGAAGCATAATACAATGATTCTATTAGTTACAGTCTCTAGATTATGCTGATTGCATCCTTCCCCCAATGTTTCCCATTTTTAACAACTTGCAAGGTTGACATTTGCTTGTTCTCCCTCGTAAAAGAACATATTTCTACATTGTATCACAATTGTTGAATACTCAAGATTTCACCAAGTTACACAGTCCCAGTCTTTATCTTTCCTCCTTTCTTGTGGTGTCTCACATGCTCCCCACCTTCCTCTCTCAGCTGTATTCATAGTTACCTTTGTTCAGTGTACTTACATTGTTGTGCTACCATCTCCCAAAATTGTGTTCCAAACCACGCGCTCCTGTCTTCTATCACCCTGTAGTGCTCCCTTTAGTATTTCCTGGAGGGCAGGTGTCTTGTTCACAAAGTCTCTCATTGTCTGTTTGTCAGAAAATATTTTGAGCTCTCCCTCATATTTGAAGGACAGCTTTGCTGGATACAGGATTCTTGGTTGGCGGTTTTTCTCTTTCAGTATCTTAAATATATCATACCACTTCCTTCTTGCCTCCATGGTTTCTGCTGAGAGATCCGCACATAGTCTTATTAAGCTTCCTTTGTATGTAATGGATTGCTTTTCTCTTGCTGCTTTCAGGATTCTCTCTTTGTCTTTGACATTTGATAATCTGATTATTAAGTGTCTTGGCATAGGCCTATTCATATCTCTTCTGTTCGGAGTACGCTGCGCTTCTTGGATCTGTAATTTTATGTCTTTCATAAGAGATGGGAAATTTTCATTAATTATTTCCTCTATTATTGCTTCTGCCCCCTTCCCCTTCTCTTCTCCTTCTGGGACACCAATGATACGTACATTATTGTACTTTGTTTCATCCTTGAGTTCCCAGAGATGTTGCTCATATTTTTTCATTCTTTTCTCCATCTGCTCCTTTGCGTGTAGGCTTTCAGGTGTTTTGTTCTCCAGTTCCTGAGTGTTTTCTTCTGCCTCTTGAGATCTGCTGTTGTATGTTTCCATTGTGTCTTTCGTCTCTTGTGTTGTGCCTTTCATTTCCATAGATTCTACTAGTTGTTTTTTTGAACTTTTGAGTTCTGCCGTATATATGCCCAGTGTTTCCTTTATAGCCTCTATCTCTTTTGCAATATCTTCTCTAAACTTTTTGAATTGATTTAGCATTAGTTGTTTAAATTCCTGTATCTCAGTTGAAGTGTACATTTGTTCCTTTGACTGGGCCATAACTTTGTTTTTCTTAGTGTAGGTTGTAATTTTCTGTTGTCTAGGCATGGTTTCCTTGGTTATCCAAATCAGGTTTTCCCAGACCAGAACAGGCTCAGGTCCCAGAGGGAAGAAATATTCAGTATCTGGTTTCCCTGCGGGTGTGTCTTAGAAAATTGCTCCACCCTGTGATGCCTCAGGTCACTGTGCTTTTCTGCCCAGCAGGTGATGCCTGTTAGCCTATAATTCTTGACTGGTGTGAGGAGGTGTGGCCGTGTGCCCCCAGGCTCTGGGGTCTGGTTCTGAATGGAAAGGGCCCCACCCCTTTCCTCCTAGAGAAGACAGACCCCCCAGGTGGAGGTCATTAGCATTTCAATGGTCTCACTCTCTGCTTGTGCTGTCTCCACCCTTCCCAGAGTCACAGACCTGGAAACTGAAAATGACTGGGGCTTTCTCCACTGAGCCAAAAAAGAAACAGATAGTCCCCTTCAGACCCAGTCCAAGGTGACCCTCCGGCTCTCCTAGGTCAGTTGTCACCCAAAGCCTCTGTCTGTTTTTTGGGGATGCGTACCTGTAGTGAGCAGTTCACACTCGCTACTTAAAACCCCAGTTGGAGCTCAGCTGAGCTATATTTGCTTGCTGGGAGAGAGCTTCTCTCTGGCACCATGAGGCTTTGCAGCTTGGGCTATGGCGGGGGGGATCTCGCGACTTGGATCCCAGGTTTTACTTACAGATTTTATGCTGTGTTCTCGGGCATTCCTCCTAATTCAGGTTGGTGTATGATGAGTGGATGGTCTCGTTTGTCCCCCCGCAGTTATTCTGGATTATTTACTAGTTGTTTCTGGTTTTTTGTAGTTGTTCCAGGGGGACTACTTAGTTTCCACTCCTCTCTATGCCGCCATCTTGCCCTGCCCTCGACACTGCCTCTTAACATGCCTTTTCCACCATGGATTAGTTATTAATTAAGAGGAGGAACTAAATATGATTCATCTTTACACTTTCAATGCCTACACACGATATTTGATAAATATACTGAATGAAAATTTTCTATTTTCACACACACACATGCATATATATACATGCACACATTAGAAATACGTTATATATAAATTCTTCCAGAACTTTTCCATGACTCAGCATTTTTAGGATTAAGAAATAGCTTGTTTGTCTGTAACTTGTTAAATAAATTATCTATTTCACGTAGCCTTTACAATTTGTGTCACTTGATTTTGCTGATTGGTTTCTAGGTGCATAATCTCTTCTGGTCAACAGGAATTTGTATAAATTTTCATTATCTCAAGGTACTACTTAACTACAAATAAGGCTCTTCTCTTTTCTAATAAAAAACTCATATTACCATTTTTTCCCAAGCATCTTTCTTTAATCCATTTGCCAGTGATTGAAGATTCCATTCTTTGTTTGTTAAATGGTCTAATTTCTTTCCTGGTATATGTGTGCATGTGTATGTGCGTCTCTGTGTATGCATGTTTAGTCTTTTTTTCTTTGCCTATATCTAGTACTAATTTACACATCTTTTCCTTTTCTTTTGCCTGAAAAGTGATTTAAGTATATTCTCAATAATTTTCTTCACTTTAGTTTTTGTAAACTTTTTAAAGTGAGAAAGATCAAGGAACAATCATGATTGTTTCTATTTAATAAAGCCAGATGTATGGGAGAGGAGTTTAAAGTCTCATCCATATATTACTGTTCTTGCGTAATATTTATATGTGCATGTAAGTTTAACTGCTTTTTTGGTGGATTTTTGCATATTTTAACTGGTTGTGCAAATTTGTACATAACTAAAAATACAACATAAATGTTTTATGTTATTAATGGTTTAAGTCTAGGTAATTAGCTTAACAAATGTCTTGATGGTGGCATGTTTTCCACAAGTTAATAAGTGACGAAACCAAATCCACAAATTTCAGGTTGATTTCAGAAAAATCATCTTACGTTTTCTTCCTCCTAAACGTAAAAAAATCTAAATTCACTGCTCTAACTAAGTGACCTTAGTCACTTTAAGTAAGTCTTTAAGAAAAGAGGCTTACATTCCAGGCAAATACCTAAATAGAAACATACACTATTTTCAACAGTTATGAACTCCACTACACAGCTACAACAAGCCTTCTGGCAGCAATTATATACACTGATGATCACCATTCTAACACTTTTTTTCTGGTGGTTTTCATTTTATATTATTTTCTTAATTTTCCTCCCATCTCTTGGTCTCCTTTTTTTTCTTGGATGGATGATATGTGTCTTTCCAGCCAAACCTCGGAATTTGCTAAGGTACTTGCCTTTCATCCTCTAATCTTTTCTTTATTCTTCACCTCTCTCAAAGTTCATTCACCTTCATGGCTTCACAATCTGACCACAAAATAGCGTTATGGATATAGCCTTTCTTGGTTATCTACGTGCCAGTCTGTATTTCAGTTGCTCATAGAATACGTCTATATGGGGCCTACCTGTTTGATTTAAGCTATGTTCAAACTGAAACCTTCATTTTCCCCTTGAAGTAAGGACCATATCAATACTTCTTTCTTATTATTTTGTTAACCTTAGCAACAAATCTTAGAGTCCTTGTTACTGTTGTTATTCTCCCCTGTTTCACCTAACGTGTCCTAAGGTCTATGTGATTATGCCTCGGAAACATCCATCTTCTTCCTTTTTCTCTGTTTTCTTTGCTGCCATTTTAGAACATGATCTTATAATTGTGGACCTACTTTTATTTTTTTATTTTTTTATTTTTTAACAGTAACTTCTCAGGTCTATTTCCCAAATATTTTCACTGAAAATCTAGCTAATATGAGTTAACTTTTTAAGATGCCCCTTGTACATGATAACTCTCTTGAAGTAACTATTCATTATTAGCCACATGCAGCAAAGGCTCCTCTGCTTAACTTTCAGTAACTTCCACAATAAGTTCACAACATATACATATGTATGTATCTCTATCTACCTATCTATCTATGTAATTCCTAAAGGGGACTTTCTACAGCATGCATTACTTCTGACATAGTTTGGACTGGGGTTCAGAAGACACAGGTTCTAAACCTGGATCTACCACCTGGCTGGCTCTAAACCTGGCTGTGTCACAGTGCATGGATGGTTTACTTAAGCTCTTTGAAAGTTAATTTATCTGTGAAATGGGCCTAATAAAATCTTCCCCCACAGGGTTATTATCAAAGATCATAATAAATACAAACTGAAAATGTAAAATCTGAGCTGATGCAGTGATGCTAGAATTCACCAGCTACCCTCTGAAATGGGCTGCACTGAGACAGTACAGTTCCTTCTATATCTTAAATATGTAAAGACTACAGAATGCTGTTAACATAGTGTTGTGAGATAAGTAACTCCCTACTCTGGAATGTTTGGAAGATTTTTTTCTTGCTTAACTTTTTCAAGGCAGAGAAAAAATAAAGGGGTGGGGAGGCATGGGGAAGCTTTTCTGTAGGATTATTGTTATTTAGAATATGTCAGGATAAATATTTCTAAACAGGACAGAAAGCCAAAAGAGCAGAGAATAAATAAGAGTGAAAAATCAGTTTGATACCAGGAAGATAACATTTTATAATCTAACTTCAACCCTGGATTTTGACTTTTGAATGAATCAGCTGGCTGAGAACTTTTTGATCCAAAACAGGGAAAGATGCCAGCTGGCAACTCTAGAAGCTAAATGTAGAGAAACTCCTGGTTTTATAAAAAAGGTTTTAATAAGAAATATGCATTCATTATAGAAGCAGCATGGGATGATCTGATCATGCAGTCTTGTAGTATTTGCTAGAAATTATATGTTTAAAGGTCTATGAGATGAAAATTTTTGATATACATCAGAAGTTTGATTTCATGCTTTGCTCACTGTACTGCGGGTGTTTTTGTTTGCTTGCTTTTTGCATCCAAAATGGTGTGATGTTACCCTAGCAGCAGGATGTGGGATCAACCCTGGGAAATGAAATGTTCTTGTTCAAAATGATGTCGGCAACATTTACAGCCATTTGAATTTGCTGAGGTGTAGATCAGGGTCCAAAGATCAGGGATTTATAGGTATTAGAATACAATTTGTGAATGTTGGGGAGCCTTAACACTCATCGTGAAATAATTTTAGCATATTTACTTAATGCCTTAAATCAATTTTAACATTAGGTTATTAGAATATTGGATGTAATATTACAGGTTTTGTAAGAAATACATCCAATGGAGTAAATCAGGATATAGGGGAATGCTGCACATTTCATAATTTCCTGCTAAACAGTCAAGTTTTCATTCGGGTAGGTCATTTGATTCTCTGCAGGTGGTTATGCCTGCCTCTGAAGAGTGTGCCCTGAGTCACATGTTACACAAATGAAATGTGATTATCTTTGTGGGTAGCATCGTTTGATTTGGAACAAGTCTTTAGGTCTAATATAAAGATCCTTCGAATAAATCATCCAGCTAAGCTTCTGTGGCCCCAAACTCCTAATTTAAAAATGTTGATAAATGAAGTACCTCTTTAGTTAATAAATGAAGTATCTCTTTAGTTATCCTTTGTCAGCAACATTCATTTTAATGGAAAGTGAGTTTACAGGGTTACATGATTGAACTACTGAGCCAAGTCAGTGTTGGCAAATGATGGGCTAAATTATTGATGTTACACACTAATGAATTCTGATGAGAAATAAAACACAGACATTACGTTTCAAGTGGTTCATAATTATTTTTGTACTTTAAAAGCAATTTTATTCTTTTTCCAAATCATACTGGTTCTGTGAAACAAAAACATAGTTAGTGATTATACTAAAATTATTGAGTTTGTGGCAAAAGATGTTCTTGCAAGTTTTCATTTCTGCAAAGATAATGTTATTCACACTAGGTTTCTGATTTCTTTATATACTTCTGGGAAAAGATAATTAAATTAAACATCTAAATTTTAAAACCAGTGTCTTTAAATAAGATAATCTTCTTTGCAACCATGGTTAGCATTCCAATAGATGCGTTTATAATCTATGATATATCTATCAACACATTTACTGGAGCTGTGTTGAAATGCCATAATTAATTCAGGTGATGACAAATGCAGAGGAGCTTCCATGAAGCAGCTTGGTTTTGGTAAAGAATTTATCTTCAAATGTGATACATCATGAGGTGTGTACTATAAAATGATAGATGGTTGAAAAAATCAGCATCTGGTGGCAACAATTGAAGCAGGTTCATATTCAGTTAAGGCACACAGAGGTCTATATATCTCTGTAACATAGTGACGATACCCTTTAATATTTCCTTATGATTTAACTGTCCTGGTCTGAGGTCTTACTTATTCAAGTCTGTGACCTTCCTTCTTTGCTTAGGGTTGATTTCTAGTGCTCAATGTGAAATTCTTAGTTATAAGGACTTAGGGGTGGAAATAACAGCTGACAAGGCAGCAGTCCAAAGAGTCATCATTAGCTGGTCATGAGTCTTTGGACAAGTCCTTCAGCTTATCTCCAACTCAGTTATCTCACCCTCAAAATGGGGTAACAAGATCTCTTTTATTAGAGAGGGTTATATAATTAGCAAATCAGATATACATAAACAGAAACCTGCTACATAAATATAAATTTATTTCTTATATTTGCCTGGATTCTAATTTGTCTTAGGAAATGTCATTGATTTCAAAAACATTCTCTTTACCAACTGAGGGATACACAGAGGTAAGGAATGAGAAATGTTTTCAAGTCAAGGTTTGATCAACACACCAGATTTTTTTTCTTTCACAGTATGTGCAGATGCTTAGAAGAATGAAAATCCAAAAGTAAAAATTTTTCCATCAGATTGGATTGGATTGGGGTAGGATATTTAGGCAGTACTTGAGCTCTTACTTGGTGTGTGCTTTATATTAAAATAAACTGGGAATTTTTTTATCTTAACTCTGTAAAACTTCATTCCCACAATCAAGTTTTTGGAGTTATTTTCTTTATCTTAATAATTTTCACCTTATCTTTGATAGACTTGGCATCATTTCTGAATAACAAAGCTTACTTCAAATTTAATCATTTTTATATATTTTTTATAATTTTATCCTAATACTTTCTCCTTGTTATAACTGCACTGTTCATTGTTTTACACTGTTGATACTTTTAGATGAAAAATTGTGTGCCTGAGTTAATCTCACATCAAAGCAGCATCATTATATAATGATGATGCTAAGTTGTATGAAAAATACCTACTGGATATGCTCCATTAGTCACTAATTTTCAAACTTTAAGTTCTGTCTTTGAAAAACTCCTCTCCCCCACACCACTGACATGGCTCCTCCACTTGAAAAATGTACCACCTGCATATAGTGAATTTTAAAAAAATAAAAATGCCAAGTTTTTCTTTTTTGTTTAAGTTTAGGGGAAAATTTAGAACTTACAAAAATTTATATTTTCCTTTTAAAAGCAATTGAAATAAATTTATTTTACTTTAAAATTGAGAGAGGGAATACATTTTGGTTTTACATGGCATTTAATAGAATAAAGGGAATAGAGAATTTAATTATTTATGGATTTAATATTCATGTATGCCATATGAACCTTTAGAAGACACATCATATTGATTTATATGTGAAATGAGTGTATGTCCATTTTAGATTATCAATATTTGAATTGAGTTTCTCTTTTGTTTTAACTTTAAGTGCACTGAGGATAATGGATGCAGCACTACCATCACTACCCACATTTCTTCTGAGGGCCTTTCCAATGTTTTGGAATGATGAAAGAGCCATATGCAAGAAACAAAAAAAAATCGTAGAATTAGAGAGTGAAAGGTTAGTAACAGGGTGAGCGGAAGTAACTATGAGGGGTAATAGGAAGCAGTATCAAGTGTAGGAAAAAAAAAGGAATTCCAAATACATTCAAAAGGTCATATTGGCAACAAAGTTAACATATGAAAAGAATAAAACAGTTACAGTAACAGTCAAGAAGAACTTCATTTTCCCCCTTATTCAACATTTTCATTAGGATGTTCCTAGTGTCATGCTAGATTCTATGTTAAATGCTATGTTAGGTGCTAATTAAGCAATTGAGATACTCTTTAAATTGGGTCCACTGGAGATCTGGCCTTGATCACTTCTCTGACTTCATGTGATATTATTCTATAGCCCAGTGCTACGCTCCACTTTAGAGGGCTTCTAACTCTAAGGGAACTTTTCAGTTTTTTGTACCTCGAATTGTCAGTTACTTCACATAGGGCTAATTTTGTATGAGGGTTTTTAATTCTGTTCAAAATATGTTCTAATTTCTCTTATGAGAAACTGAACATGTCTGGTTCCCATCTTTCAAAGATGTACTACTTCTATTTTCTGCTAACTTTTGGTTGCTCTTAGGTGCCTTCAAATAGTTTTAAAAGAGTGTCCAGAATTTAAATTTGTTATCTGCAAGAGGGTTTGATACAAGATTCTCTGACATTATCCAACCTGGAACGCTCAACTGTGTATATCATTGTTTTATAAGATTTGGGAAGCCTCCTTGGACTTACATGCAACTGTATTTTGTGAGTTTTTGTAGAATCCTATTTTCAGGCCTGCACACGTGACGATCGTGGCTTTTGTTTCACTGTAACTTGTAAGCTTACCCCCACACAAAGTGAAGCGCAGAAACCAGCAACCTCAGAGATCTTAAAATGCTTAACATACTTGTCAGGTGGTAAAATACTCTCCCAAGGTATACCTTATTTAATAGATCTGACTGGTGTGTGAAAATTTATAGTTTATATTGGAACAGCCAATGTTAGCACACAATATCATTTTATATATCATGTTTTATCACTATTTCTGGCTAGTTTGTTGGTTCTATACCTGCACTGAACAATATAGTAACCCCTAGTCATATAGAGCTATTGAGAACTTGATATGTGGCTAGTCTAGATTGAGATGTGCTGTAGGTGTAAAATATACACTGGATTTTGAAGACATAGTAAAAAAAAAAAAAGGTAAACTATCTCAATACTTTTTTATGTTGATTACCTGTTGGAATGATATTTCAGATATATTGGCTTAAATAAAATATATTGCTAACATGAATTTCACTACTTTTTCTTTTAATGTGGCTATTAGAAAATTTAAAATCACATATGTAGCTCGTATTATATTTTTATTAGACAGAATTAGTAGTTTGGTGTTGGGTATACTTTGCAATGCATATCAGGCAGACTGATTTTTTTCCCCATATTGTCTTACAAATATCATGCTGAATTTATATCCATTACCTCATTTCCAAATAAATTTTAGTGGTTAATTATTTCATTATCTTCTAAGCAAGCTCCAGTTTGGGGGGAAGATAAATTTAAGACATGATTTTCTTGTCTATAAAATGAGGATAAGGATTGTAATAGTTAAACTTTGGGGTTGTAAAAAATTAGAAATAAATAAGAACTTAGCATAGTGTTGGGTATCTGATAAATGCACAATAATTTTCAACTGAAAAATTATCAACTTTGAAGTACTTTTGCTTATGTACCATGACTGCTATCAGTAAAATGATATTGCAGAGTGTTTTCCTTAGTTCCCAGCAATCATACTGCCAGTTAGTTAAGAACTAACAGACACCAGAATGTAGGCAATATTCCATTCTTTGTAGTATTATACTCATACTGTGTTGATACAACTTTTGTTTTAGACCTTTTTTTGTCCAATTGCATTTATTTTTGAAATGGAAACTGCAACATCATGGATATTGTTTGATATTGGTGCTTGCCAGTGACTTCTGCCTGTAGCTTTTTTTTGGGGGGGGGGGGGCGACTATATCCTATGACCTCTAGGTGCCCTTGAAACAGCTATTTGCTCCTTCTGGTGAGCAACTGTCTTCTGTGTCTAGACAATTGCACTGACATTATATGTCTAGAAAAATTCTGCTTACTCACTAAAATCTTTGTGTCAGCAGGAATAGTTTCTCTAGATACATTGAAAACCTGCACATGACCTAATGACTGAGCCAATCAAGCAGCTTATCAACACGGTTATGCATTTATTTGTTTCTAAGATGCCCTTGAGTCTACAGAGATCCTTCTTGGACATTTGTTTCAGACAGCAATTGGTGCTGTCCTCAGACTGTGGAATGGCTTCTGAATGATGTGTTTGGAAAGCAGTGCATTACTGCCTAATATATTTCTTGTTTGGATTCTTCATCCATGTCATTACAATTTTAAATCTTTAAAACACTATGTTATTTTTATAATTTTAATGGTTAAATGTGCCCTCCACTAGTAAATGATAAGTTAAATTAGGTTAATATCATGAGAAGAAATACCTAAGAAGTGTGTGTTAATATTTTAGCACTTAGTTTGGTAACTGAATGGCCGAGGATTATTTAACGAATGTTCAGTGTGGAATGTCAAATTTAAATTATTCAGCCTAATATTTATGGCCTTGTTTAGGACCTTACTTTATCTCATATTCCCCTGTCTTGCTCTGAGACAGTCGAATCTCAGAAACAAACACAGAGAATTGCCATAGCACAGTGGTTGAGAGCAGGCACCCTGCAGCCAATTTATCTGGGTTTAAATCCTGTCTCTGTTACTAAGTACGTGACCCTAAGCAAAACATATAACCTCTTTGTGCTTCACTTTCCTCTTCTGTTAAAAAGCAGTAAGATGATAGGACCACATGGAATTCTTTGAGAATTGAGCTAATGTTTATTAAACACTGAGAACAAGGCTGGTCTTTACTAGGTAAAAGAAAAAAAACAAACAACCTTGTCTATTCCAGTCTTAGTTTGCCAGGGCTCCTGTGACAGATACCACACAATGAGTTGGCTTACACCACAGAAATTTATTGTCTCATGATTTTGGAGATGAGAAATTCAGTATTAAGGTATTGGCAGGGCTTGCATTCCCCCCGAGTGTGTAGCTTTCAGGCAGTTCTCCGACACGTGGCTGTCTCTCTTTCCCTGTGTCTGCTCTTCGGGTTCCCACTGACTTATGGCTTTTTCATCTGTATCCAATTTCCTTTGCTTATAAGGATTCCAGCCATGTCAGATTAAGGCCTATCTTCATTCAGTGTGGGCGTACCTTAACTAACGATAACATCTTCAAATGTCCTATTTACAAGTGGGTTCACACCCATAGGAATGTGGAATAAGACTTGAACAAGTCTTATGTGGGGTATATTGATTCAATCTACTACAACTCCAAATCTGTTTTCCAAGTCCTGCCTATTTCCTCTGCTTTAAACCCTTCTCTCCCCCTCCATGCCACACATGGTTGTCTTCCTCTATTTATATTCACTCACTGTTTCCTGGAAGCCTGTTTCATGTCCTGTCTCTTTTACAAAGGCATTCTCCTGAATTCAAGCCCAAGTTCTCTCCACTTACCGGCCAACCATAAAGTTTACTGTCTATACCTGGTAATAGTTAATCATATTACTAATTACTAATTTGTTTTTATTAACCTCTTCATTCACTTCCGGCACTTTCTCTCTGTCCTGCATTTTTATGCTTTAACAATATCAAATTGCTTGTAATTTCCCCTTACACTACACTGTTTTATTCTCACATATCTTTGTTCCAGCTATTCCCTCTTTCTTTAACTCCTGCCCACCTTTTGTTGAGTTATTCTTTCAGGAAACTGACCTTAACTTCTCGGTTGGGCCAAGTGCTCTTCTTCCAGCCATTATTTTTATTTACGCAACATATTGTGTCTGCCTCCTCCAATCATTACACCTTCTTTGAAGGCAGAGGTTATGTCTTCCACATAATCAGTCTTGAAATTAATTGATACTCTCCAACTTAACCATAAATTGCTTAAGGTCAAAGACCATGGTATGTATTGTATGCATTATATTGGTATTCAATAAGTACAAAGTAAATTCAGTGTTTCAATAAGCTATGGTAATTTACATTTCCCCCTACATTAATCAGAATGGAATGCTAGAGGCCAAATTTCATCAGAGAAGAATAAGGATATAATCAGTCCTAAACGTAAGGGTATAGAAGAAATACGCTTATAAGTTCTCTTTCAACCATAACTCTCTGTCTCTAAATTGGGGTAATAACCATTTATTCCTCAGCTATAGTTAGCGTTGAGTGAGGCTGGAATTCTGTCATTACATCAAAGGAAGAAATTTGGTAAAAATGTGGCTTCTTTATTTGTATGTTTTAACTTAGAACCTTTGTACCAGAATGTTCAATTCTTCTCTTATGTGTTCATGCATACTTAAAGGCCAAGGCAGGAAAAATTAAAAAATTGAAGCTAACTAAGCATTTCTTTGAGTACATTATATGACTAATGGTGCTGTGTAGCTATAAGTAGTTGCCTGAATTTCCAAGAATTTGAAACTTGTCAGACAAGGAGTTTCAAGTTCACGAACATGAAAGAAATGGAAACCACAAATGCTTCTATGATTAATTACATTTGGAAAAATTTTGGCAAGAAGTCGTTGCATTTTCAGGGTCACCATACAATAGTACCAGATAGAAAAGAGAAGAAAGTAAGCTCAGGTTGTAAATTGTCTACTGTGTGCAGGGCACATTAGCACAGATCATCTCATCTAATTCTCATAGCAATACTTGGGTAAATGCTTCTTATTCCTGTTTCACATTCCATATGACACCAAACAACCAACAGATCGATGGACCCCAAAACTCAAAACCTGGGACTCTGGGTAGATAAGTCTATATTGTCAATTCAGCACTATCTTAAAGTATTTATTTGCTCAATAATAATGCAAAAAACATTGTTGAAATGCATTTTAGTCCTGATCCTGACATTTCATATGTCCCTTTCCCACTTTATTTTTCTCCTTAGCACATAGCATTGTATGTTTTTTACCTGTTTGTTTACTATCTTGTTTCACCCACCGAAATGTAAGTTCTATGAGTATAGGGATTTTTGTCTGTTTTGCTTATTATTTTATTCCACCACTTAGAACCAGAACTGGAACTTAATAGCAGTCTTCCAATAATTTGCTAAATAAATGAATTGTAAAACAAAATAAATCAATATATGAATAAAAATGAGCAAAATTCTGTTCTCAACAAACTTCCTCAACCACACAGACCACCAAATCCTATGCCATTTTCCAAAGTCAACCACTGCTAGAAATGAGTTTGCATACTTCTGGACCTATTTCTATGGATTTACATATGGACAATTGTAGAAAAAATATTAATGTAGACTATAGAAATGTAGACTAATATTTTATGTCTATTTTTACATTAGTGAAGTCGTTTACTTAAGATATTATTCTGTAAGAATTTCTTCCTCTTAAAATTTCTTTGAGATCATTTCTTGGTTGTACAGAAAGTTCCTCCTCATTCTATTTAACTTCTGCTTAGTCTGACATATTTTAGATGTACCTTTGTTTATTTATTCCTTCTTATATTGATGGACATTTAGATTGTTTCCAGTTTTTCACTATGGCAAGTTATACTGTTAAGAATGTGCTTCTTTGTTCACAAGTGAGAGTATTATATTTATAATGTATCTTCTTTCTTGTTCCTAATTTTGCCTATGAATATTTTCCTCTTTATTATTCTTTTTGAAGAAAGAGCATTTAATGTGTTATTCAATCTGCTATTTTAACTATTTTGTTAATATTTGGCTTTTGACTTTATGGAATTCTTTTATTCTGCTCACTTTTGACTTTTTTTCTAGTTTTATTCTTATGTTAATGTATAATTCATTTACTTTCACTAGATCTTTTTTTAAGGCTATCACAGTTCCTCTAAGTACTGTCTTGATTTTAACCCATAGGTTTTGATATGTGGTGTTATTTTATTACATTTTTTAGAGTCTGTAATTTTTGTTTTGATTTGTTTCTGCTAAGAGTTATTTAAAAGAACATACAGTCTGTAAATCTCTAGCTTTTATCTGTGTATTTTGACATTTATCATTATTACAATAGCTAATATGTTTGGAATTATTCTCTACATTCATTTATCATTTCTTATGCTCTACCTGTCCTCCTTCCTGCATTTTGACTTATTTAATTTTTTTTATAGCAGTATTTTTTTCTTTAGTAGTTTGGAAGTGACAAACCCAATTTCTAGACTTATAGCAGGTAACCTTAAATTATAGGCAACTACCTATACCTTCTCTACTACTGTCTAGAATCAATTATTAAGATTAAGCAACTTTATGTTATTATTCAAGCATAATATCTCTAAATACATTTACATTTAAAATTTAAAATTTTCCAAATGCATATATTTCCCATAATTTCTTTTGTCTTTAAAATGATCACATAGCTTCAGAGATTTTCTTTTATATCACATTGCTAAGCAATTTTAGGGTTTTTGTCCTATGGTTTTTCTGGCTTCCTTTCTTTTGCACAGTTCTCTTTGAGATATAGGAAATTGGGCTGTCCCTATGTGTATTTATGTGTGTGTGTTCAGTGTTTAAAGACATTATTGACGTGCCATCAAAATCGCTGGAAAAATACTTTGAGAATTGTAGGCATCTGGAGCTGGAAAGAACCTTTGAGGTTATCAGATGCAATCTTAATAAATCAATTCATTGATTCAATAAATATTTTTCAGTACATTATTACTTTAAAGGCCTGCACTTGGTACCAGGGATATGAAGATGAATGAATAAGCCATGCTTCCTAATTTCAGAAAGTTCACATTCTGGTGGGTGAGGAGGTACAGACACACAGATAGATGTTTGAATTAGGAGATGGTGGGAACAGCCAAGGAGGAGAAATTCCATGAAGTGGTGCAGCCTGGGCTGACTCTCAGGCCATTCACCTCCAGAATCACTGCAGTAACCTCTTCCCTAATACCCCTGGGCCTATATTTATCTAACTTAGCTTGAGCACCATCAGTGCATATGTGGACAGCTGTACTTATTAGAAAATGTATCCTTTACTGAGCCCAAACCTGCCTTCCACATTCTTCCATTGTTGGCCATAGGGTTGCCTTCTAGAGTGCAACACAATATATATATGCTCCAGCATTCAAATGGCAGTCCTCCAAATGTTTGTATTTCCAAAGCATTTTATTTTTCTGGTTAAGCATTTTAAATTTTCTATATTTCTCCCTCTCCTTGATATTTCTTATATTGCTGTTCTCTAGGGTGTCAATATGGCCCTTACGCTAAGCTTTCCAAATTTGCATAAGACACTGTACTTGCACTCAAGAAACAGTGCAATGGAACAACTGTCTTGTTTAACCAGACAAAATACTTCCTCTTATATAGCTACAAAACATGAACATCAACATGTTTTGTAGCACATTAACATGTTTTGTAGCAGCATTGCACAATCTCATTTAAATGGTTAATGCACAGTCTTCTTTAAAAAAAAGATGCTAACGAGGCACTAGATATCACAGGATTAAATAAATTAAAAATAAAAGAGAAAAATAATGATGGAAAAAATAAATAATAATAGCACTTCATATGGAGTTAGATGTGAGGTTAGGACCATAAAACTTGCCATACACCGTCTAAGCCAAGAATTCTTGAGCACTTGTGAGAGCTGGGGCATGGCCTTGGTTCTACATTTGTAACAACTCCCTTTGGCTCATGTTAAAATTGTGTTCAACTAAAACCCCTATATCTTTTCCATGTAAATGGCTTTAAAATCAAATATACCAATTCTTCATTCCAATTATAGTTCATCTTGTTGATTTCTGCTTGATCATGTAATTCAGAAGCTTATTTGGTTCAGCTGATTTTTTTTTATCTACAAATCTGACAATCATGTCTTTCTGTGGTCCTGCAAGGAAGTGCTCCAGAGACAAGGATGAAGCAAAGTTTCTTTTTTTCTGTTCAATATTTATTTTGAATTGCTTGTAGTCAATATTAGTTATATGCAATTTTCTTTTTAAAAGGCTAGTCAAATGATTTTTTAAATAGTCCACTAATATTTTATGGTATCATTTTAATACTACCTTCAAAATACAGACCATTATTTAGACTTCCCAACACTGACACTTAAATGGATCATGACACTAAGTCATATAAAAATGGACAGCAATAGCATTTGGTCCATTAAAAGCAATTTGTAGCTATGTTGAATCAAATTGTTGTACAGGTTGACAGCTGCAGACTTATTCTGCAAAAATGTTACATCAGTACCATGTTTATCATTTTAAAAATTGGGTATAATAAGTGAAAAGAAGATAGGCATAGGATACTTTCAAATCTTCTTAGTGTTCTTGCTGCTATAAACTCTAAAGAACACCTGAGCAAGAATTGAACTGAGTTTACTGACAGTGTAAAAGCCCTGAAGGAGTTTAGAATCTAGGAAGCAGGGCATAGCAATAAGTAGGGAGAGTTAGCTGATGGAAAAACAACAACAAAACAAAACACACACACACACAAACCCACTGTGTTATGTGTAGGGGACTGCAGAACTTCATGGAAGACAGTACTCAATTCATCTGTCATATAAAGATGATGTGGAAGGTCTCAGGAAAGAGTTTGTAGTGGAGATGATGTTTGAATTGAGTCAGGTGTTCTTTAACAAGCTAGGTTCTTTAAAAAGCAAGGTAAGGAAGAGGATTGCAGAAAGAGGGATAAGCTCAGGCAAGGAGGACAGAGTTAAATAACAAGTTTAATAATTAGTAAGAATTTTGGAGGGGCTGAATTAGAGATGGAGAGAACTGTGGAGAGGAACAAATCTTTGAAGGTTAGCAGCTGTTGGGTCATGAAGTTGTTGGGTACCATTCCGAAGGCTTTGGACTTGAATTTTTCAGTGAATTGTACATGTTTCCACTGTTCTATGTCAAGATCATAAAAATTATATTTTTACATTTTTATTGAAAGTAAAAATGGAAATATTCTAAATTGAAGGCATCTCCAGCAGATAAGGAGCCACTAATTTATGCTCCTCAAGTTCTCTAAATATAATCCAGTCTTGCTGTTATGCCTCTAGATGCTGAGCAGTTGAGTTTTACTACCAATATCATCCTTTATTTCTTCATTATCACTGTTTTATAACAGCTATAAAAATAAGTAACTTAAGTTTGATAAAGAATGTGGTAGTGAATTTCTAATCAAAAATAGAATAAGGATCATGGAAGGTTATGAATTAAAAATTCACTTTGCCAGTATTCAAACAGTTTCTACTGATGTTTTCAATATTCAAAAACATACCATAAGTCACAATGAGAATTTATCATCTGTAAGATATTTTAAAATGTTTATCATTTGTGCATAAATATGGGATTTTTCAAAGATAATAATTACAAAATGCAGATTACCTTGACTATTCTAAAGGGAATCCTAAGGTGTACACTCCATAATTCTTACTGTATTACACATAACAGACTTTTTAAGACTTCAAACCAATGCAACTGTAGTTTATAGTCAAGCTTGAACATGAATTTCTATTAAATTTACATTTTAAACATTGAATTTTTCAAAAGATTTCCATTAATTTTCTCCTATTTTAATTTTTGGGTTATAATCCATTATAAATATAACCCATGTATAATGCAAATACACACACACACACACACACACACACACTCACAAATACTCTATCCTCAGAAGAAAATACCAAAAATAGACACCAGTTAAAATGAAATTTGAAATAGTTTTGAGAGTGCTTTGCAAAATTATTTTCTTTAATTGTGATAAAAGCACTATGAAGTACATGTGCTATTAAAGTGTTTAGAGAAAGGTTTGTTTGTTTAGGTTCAGCATTCATTGTTTATGCTGTAAATTAATGAAAACTGAAGTATTCAAGAGCATGTGCCTGGTTGATACTTTTTTTTAATAGAATAGGACTGTTTCTCTTTTTTTTATATGTATTGTAGCAGTAGAAATAATAAAACATTTTTTAAAATGTATGTATTATTCAAATAGTAGTGTGCATATAGTTAATATAGGTCTTCTAAAATAGATGTATTAAACTATAGACAATTGTATCCACTACAAATTTGTACAGAGAAAAATTCTAAAATCCCACATGCATCCTGAAACCAAAGTTACAATCTAGTCCCAAATTGTTTATTTTTCAAATAAAATCATCTCCCAATCTGTGTAAGAGAATGAGCCTCTTGCAAAACATAAGGGGGTAAGAAAAGAGTTAAATAAAATAAATATAAGCGTGTCATTTTCACTGATACAGATTTTGCACAAAGAAGCACAAGTTAAATATTGGAAATATCTTTTAAACAGCTGAATAACAACTGCAAAGCCTCAAGATTTGAAAACATATTATTTATACCAAATGTATTTATAAAAAAAATATGTTACGAGGTTTGTGAGAAATAAGTTGAATTTCCCTTTTCCCCCAAAGTATGCATGGTATATGTGCTAACTTACTGAATTCATCCTTCATGCAATTCCAGTTTATTAAAGACGTTAAAAATTTATAAAACTCTGATGGGATATGGTTTTAATGCTTCATCACACTACCCATCATTTGCTTTTCAATCTAGATCAGAATGATCTCTCCTACTTCTCTGCAATCACCTACCTGCACAGCTAATATTTTCTGAATACTCTCCTGAGAGTCTGCCTGGAACTTGGCCAGCCTCATCCGGCTGTAGAGGGCCACCAATTGGAAGTGCTTCTGCCATACCTTGTGTATCCTTCTTTGCAGCTGACAGAGCTAAAGGAAGGAGGGAGGGGGAAAACACAAGTCAGAGTAGGAGAGGAAATTAATGGCAGTGTTCAAGAAGAATGATGGAGGGAAATATAGAAAGCAGTCAATAGCCCATTCTGCACTGTATGGACCTGACAGGAATTTCACAGTCTCTTGATTTTCCAGCCCACTCATGCGCATTCATCAGAAACCAGTCACATCTGGCTGCCAGGATGGGGGGTTAATTTTCTCTAAATGCCTCAGCAGTTTTGTTCTAGCTGAGGCAAACTCTGTGACTGCAAAGCTGATGAGTAAAATATTTCTACTTCACCCAGTTTAACTCAAAACCGATAGCCTCGGGACATATTGAACCTTTTTTTAAAAAAATAATCTTTTGAAGCTTTCTTGAATGGCACATCAGGTCAGGCCAAAGTTTAAAATGCAACTTTAAGACTTTGATGGACACCAGTGCTCCTTTTTTTCCTCATAAAGCTCACCATTGCTTGGCAATGTGTGCTTTAGAGCATGACAAAACTAAAGAGAATTAACTTAGCCATCAACGGCTGAGGGAGAACAATAACAGGGAAGAAATTTCCAGCTAGAACTCCCTATTAATCTACCTCCCTCTGATCATGTGACATGGAAACATCTCACTGCAATAAAGTACAGTGGATATAATATTTAGAAGTGACATGTTTACTACTGGATTTGTACAGAAAAAGAAAGACTTCTCTCATAGGCATTCTATATCATTTGGGAAGTTTAATAAAATAAACAAACAATATATAGTGGAAGTTTTATCGAGACAACTTGCATTTTTACTTGAACAATGAGCATAAAGTGAGAATAGCCACACCATACAGAACTGTTGTAATTAGGTTATGTTCAAAGGAATAAAATCCCTAAAAAATTAATGGTAAAGACAATATCCCCCCAATCCCATTAAAAAAAAAAAAAGTAAAATATTTGCATATAGTATAATCTGATCACCGAAACCTTTTGGATTTTTGGTACTGGTAATATGGATAATAGCTTTTATCAATTTCTTTTTCATGTATTTTGCAGAATGAATTTAAAATGCACCAAAAATTTCACATGAAACATTTCATAATACCAAATATGTTTTATCTATTGATCAGAGTACTGGTTATATGGAAGGGTTAATTAATTGAAAGAATGCATCAAACAGAGCATTATGATTTGTGAACTTTTCTGTATGTGTATTTCAATAAGTCAGTTTGCTTAAAAATAACAATTTTAAATACCTGGTGCTGTATGTGAATTATTTGTTATCATTATTCCTCATTATATATGGTAACAAACAATGCATATATAGATACTCTTGCATCTATGTTTGGTTCATTACGTTAGGAAGAAAACATAACCTTGAAAACCATAGATATTCTGTTTACTAAAGACTGAAATATATTACTTGGAATCAAATTATGGGTATTTCAGATAATTTAAGCTATTTAATTAAAGATTAAAATCATTTTTTGAAGAGATTTTCTGTCAAGCTTTTAAAAATATTTTTGTTTCTATAATATAAACCAAATCTGCCAGCCAAATAGGGTAAATGAAATACTCATACTCATTATGATATTTGGAAAATTTAGTTCGTTCTGTATGTTGACCACTATATGAAGGGTCATAGTAGAGTGTACTAATTGTAGCAGGGTCTGGGGAAGGGGATAGACATATTGCCTAATGTATGCATCAATGAATTAAATTATCTTAATTAATTTTGGTTTAAGAATAACATGACTAGCCGGCATATATTTAATTTAGAAATTATTTCAATATGAAATTGTGGGCAACAATAAACAAACTGACAATTAGTGGTGACTAAACTTCAATAAGGGAAGAAAAGCAATCATGATAAATGTTCTTCAGAATAACTTCAATTGCATATGTATGTTTTAAAAATGTGTAATTTGATATTTGATCTTATATTAAAGTGTTAACTGGTAGCCTGCAGATTTTGTTTTTTAAAAGGACAAGGATAAGGATGGGGATGGAGGAGATTTTACTCGGTGACAAACTAGGATTATCAGGAAATCATCTTTGCTTGTAGAGTATCTTCTCCCTACAATTATACTTTCAACACATTTAAAACACATTACAGGCATAGTTCTTTATGTAGAGATTCAGTCAACTGTAGGTTGAGGTGAACATCCTGAATGAAGGGATATATTCTAATAAATAAGCAAAATATGCTTAGCTACATCAAATGAGGCTTACTTACAAATTGTCATATGTGGGTGGGGGTTCTGAGGAGATTAGAGTTTTGCTATTTTTTCCAACAAGGATAGATATTTCCGTGACAACTGTCAAATATCCTTGACATGACATTTGAATAGGGTAGTTCACAGGTTGACTACCATCATTGGGGCTTGTTGAGGCAGTTTCTCTTTTTAACCCCAGATTACAGTTGAGAAAACTGCAATTTACAGAGGTTAACTTGGTAGGTCTGACTGATTCAAAGTTCATATTCTTAACCATGATGCCATAGAAATTAGAGTCTAGTGGCTTTTCTCTTTCTCCCTCTTATGTTTTACTGAGCACTTTTGGATTAAAGATGATCATAAGAATACCTAGAAACACCCAAGGGCTCTGTATATCTTGGCCTCAGAGCTTCCTAGGAAGTAGGATGTGATGAAAATATGAATGTCTTCCACTCCTATTAGATAGTAGTAGGAAATGCATAACAAAATCTTATCCATATGTTAAATGTTTCCAAATTATTGTCTACTTCAGAATTTACTTTGCTAGATTATTTTTAATCTGGAATTTTCAAGAGAAAACCAAATGGAACACTGCCCTGTACAAAACTTAGAGTATCAGGAGAATAAAAGCTCTCAGTAATAAACCAGCAATAACTGGTTTTAAAAGAATGGCTGTAGGATGGACCCTTCTTAGCTTCAGTGAATGAAATAAGATATTTCAGTGACTATTCATGCATAGCAAGCTTCTACTTTAATTTTCTGGAGAGTTCTTCCCATTTCAAGGCTGTGGTTATATGGAGTTAGCTTAACCCTCAAAAGACCCTATTTTCCCCAAGATCCCAGGACACTTGGATAAACACTAAAAGAAGGCCAGTGCTTAACTCTGAGAAAAGAGGGGAATGATATTAGGAAGATGAAGATGAGTGGTTTTGAGGGTATCTATAATGTTTTAAACATCAAAAGCACATATGGCAGAATACCAAGGTTTAAAAAACTGGTAAAAATACACAGAACTGTATCATAAAACTTATTTACTTACTTATAATTTACATATTATTCTATAACACATTTGTTTAAATGTTTTATTGAAAAAAACTTAGAAAGCATCTAGTGCATTGTTCGTGGGAACAGAAAATGGTGTAGCCACTGTGAAAAGAAGTGTGGCAATTCCTCAAAAATTTAAATATGTAATTACCATATAAGCCAGCACTTCCACTTCTATAGGTATATATACAAAATGAAAACAGAGTCTCAGAGAGATATCTGTACACCAATGTTTATAGCAGCATTATTCACAATAGCCAAAAAGGTGGAAACAACCAAGTGCCCATCAACAAATGAATGGATAAACAAAATGTAGTAAAGACATACAATGGAATATTATTCAGCCATAACAAAGGATGAAGGAGCAGTACATTACTGTATGCTACAGTATGGAGGAACCTTGAAAACATGCTCAGTGAAATAAGCAAGACATACAAGGACAAATGCTGTATGTCACTTACAGGAGATGACTAGCAATAGCAAATTCACAGAGATAGAAAGCAGATTAGAGGTCCCCAGGGTATAAGGGAGTGGGTGGGGGAGAGGTGGGCAGGGAGGGAGAGGGTCTGTTTATAAAAATAAAATAAAGAGTTAAGTAAAAATGTTTTTTCTTTTATAGAATGGAAAGAACTGGGTGTAGGAAAGTAGTAGGAGGAACAAAGAGTAGAGGCTTAAGGGAATGGATGGATCAACAGAGTATCTGCATCACAGCTTTAGAACCCCAAGTCAGTAAGCAAGAGACTGACACCTGTGTGTACCCCAGAGTAGCAAAGGCAAACATATTTTTATTAACTAAGACTTTAATACAAGGAGAAAAACTTTCTGAAATATATAAATAAATGCTGGGAATGGCAGTACAGTTAAAATACCTTTCATTTTCCAATTGCTATGGGGATGGTCTCTGATGAAGACAATCAACACCTAAAAACAACTAGATTAGGAGTATTCTAAGATCAGATGAGCAGTTTAAAAACCAAAAGCCTGGAGAGCCACCATGCATAGTTTGTGTTTCAGGATTATTTACTTTTAGTGAATTTACTATAATCTGTTTTTTTTATAATCCTATTTTAAAAATCTGCTAAGATATAGAAATGGCTTTCTTGTATGACACATTTTTGTTATGTGTCCACTAAATGTGATATTACATATAATAAAAGAAATATTGAAATCAGTAAAGGAATTTACACCAATAAAGAACGAACTATTACCTACAGTTGCTTCAGAAAATTTCTAAAAATTTTGCTCCCACCTCACTCCTATACACAATTAATACAATTGTTGGATAGTAAATTAATAATTTATTTCACACTAAATTGAAGATTTATATATTAAATTTGAGTTTGCTAAAATTAGGTGAGAATTGGTGGTGCATCTGTTTGAAAGAACACAGAGATATGCAAACTAATTAATAGTGCTTTGGAGAAAGTTGTTTTTAATCCTGCAATTCATTCCTTAGACTACAAGTAATTCTTTTTTGCTTGTGTGATTTAAATTTTCTTATATTATCAACTCATCAGATCCCTAACAATAATGATTAAAATTTTTTTTATATCAGCCATGTTAAAGACATAAGGACACTTTGCAAAATGAAAGTTTCAAAATGCAACTGTAAAGCTCAGATGTTAAAAATATAATAACCTAAATAGTATCTTTTGTATGCTTATACATACATTGTATGTTACTGAGGTGAAATAATAATAGGCTAATGTGTTTTTTCTTTCAAAAATCCTTACTTTTTCTCTGTGCAAAACAGAACATAAATATCATTGCATATATGCTTTAGATAAAATTAAATCATTTTTAGAGACATATGGTGCCCAAAAATTAGCTCCCTAAAGCACATAATTTAACTGGCTTTTGTAATTTAAGAACCCCGGAAAGAGAGAAAGAGAGCATCTCAAGGAAATGAGAAGTGTCCTTATAATGAATTTCTGCTTATAAGAATCAGACATAACAACAGTCTTTTTAATTAAAATACAAATACCATATGTATAGTTATCTGCGAATGAACTAAAAATTGTTTTGCTGGAAAACAAAGACCAGTCAATACTGAAAACACAGAGCCCCTTAAAATACAAAGTCAGGGCAGACAGTTCATGGGTGGCACTCAGATTTCTTTTTCTATGAATAAAGATTGGACCATCCCTGGACTAAGGGAAGCACAACTGCTGAGGGTTTGACTGTATGAGGCAATTTTTTAACAATGCCTTATTTGTACTTTCTTTGGAGGAAAACATCTTTATAAAAAACTGAATGGTAGTTTAAAAGAACTTGGAATTTTTCTGCATACAATACAAAATATCCACAAGATACAAAATTCAAAGAGGAAATTAACAGAATTACTGCTACAACCATTATCAATACAACATATAGGACAAATATGAGCGATATGGAAAATTTTCAAAATTCTTGAAGAAGAGGTCACCTCCCAGTACCTGGGGATGGAAATTGGGAGTGGATAGGTGGTGGTGACAATGTGTAACAACTGTTAGAGGCTACAGGAATTTCTGAAGGCACTTCCTGAGAATGCATGGGTTAACTCATCAGAGGCATCTGAAAATTTGAAAGTTTGTCTGACATGACTGCCAGTGAGCTTAGAAATCTCATAGGTGAGAAGCCTGCAACCTAAGAGTAGGGATACTATGAAGAATATTTACTTGGGAGAAAAATAAAATATCTCAGACAATCTAGTTGTATCTGCTACCTATATAGTCAAACAATTATTCCATCTGGGGAAGCAGCTCTAAAAATTATGCATATTTGACAAAGGAGTGAGAAACATGCTGTATCCTGCAGATTTGCTTTTGTACCTTGGGTAATCCAATTAAAATCACATTTAAAGCTTTGCCAAAATCTGATAAAGGCCAACTGAAAAAAGATAATAGTATTTTCCAATAGCAATATATTTTAGATAGATGATAGATAGATAAATAATAGAAACACACATATATTTATTCATTTGTACTATAATCCTAAAATATTGATTCTAATGTCTGACCTGCTTGTTAGAAGATTTCTCACACTGACAGCATACTGCCTTCCTCAATTTCTGACAGATAAATAAAACTGATAAGCGAAGATATGTGCATGCAATTTTAATTCAATAGAATGATGTGAAGTGCAGTACACAAGACAAATAGCATAAGCCTTATCAGTTCTGTTTATTGTAATAACCCAAACAATGGCAATTACAACCTAGTCCTCAGATTTTTGGCATGGCAGGAATGACAGATATAAAAAATCCAGTTAATATTGATCTTTTTTATAGTACTCAGTTACCAAGCTACACATGTACGATATACAAGTCTCAGAAGTAATGAGCTATTTGTTTATTATCAAGTCCACTCTACAGACTGGTGTTAAAGATCACAAAGCTCATATCTGGAAATCTCTTTTGTCAACTGCTTCGGTATGTTTTAAAAAAAATATAACTCACATACATGCCCAACTCTGGCTCTGGAGCTGCCTTTAAGGAGATTATTAAAGAACCATTCCATTATTCTAATTATATAAAAAATAATACATTTCAAAATTCTGTATCTGTAATTCTGCTAAGATATGAAAACGCTGACGGTATGAGAGAAAGAAAGCTGATTCATAATGGACACTACTAATTCTTTTAGTGAATAAAGATCAAGTCTATCCCTTTATATAAATATGCAAATATGTTTCCTTTGTATATTCATAAGTATAATCATATTATGATTTAGATAACAGATAAACACTACAAATCTAATGTTTTACATATTTATTAGTAGAAACCAACTGCATAGCTCACAAACTTCTGTTTCACAGGTATCTGCATTGTGATGGATATTTGATGAAAATGTAAAGATAGCAGTTTATTTTGTTTACTTAAGTTACTAAACTCACACAAATTCTATAAACAGTTCAAAAAGAAATAAATGAATGAAAGCATATCCTTACTTCTAAAATTGTTCTCTGTGACTTTATAAAAGATGTTAAGTGAAGAATAAAACAATAAAAATATCTGAAACTTAAAATTATTCTCACAAGAAAAATCTAACATTGTTCAAAGGAATAACTGTTAAAACAAACTTGAAAATGGAATTATGTGAAGGCTAAAAAATGAAGGTTATGTTGTCACTTGTCTTACAGATGAACATAAGCATACGGTATCCACTTCCTTGCCTGCTTGCCAGTCATTTGCCCAAGAGTAATTAAGTTCTTTGATTTCAAAATGTAGTCAAAGGAATGCCCTAAGCTGGCTCTTTTTGGAGTGTGTTTATGAGCTGTGGTTAAACAATTTCCTTTGATGATTATCCACAATATATCTTTACAGTCTTTTGAGACCTACCGTTTCAATGCAAAGGAATCAAGGGGATACTTTGAAAATCACATTTACCTAAAATTAATTCACAATAAAAACATTATATCAAAAATGATTAATTATAGAGCTCACTGGTTTATTTCGAAGTTGCAATAATAAACAAAGTACATTCCTACTTTGAAGACATCAATAGTTTCATTATAAATACCCCCAACATTTTACTTCTTTTACACACAAATTAACAGAACTGTTCTGAAATTATTTATTCTAAACTGTTTGCAAAAATGCAATTTAAGATTAAAAGAAAATATGTGGATATGCGCATGCAATAGGGCAGAGCCTGGGGCAGAAAGAAACTGATCTACAGCTATAAGAAATAAGGGGTTAGACAAATATGGACTCCATGAGAAAGTCTCAAGACCCTATTTTTGCCTTAGCTTCTTGATAATGATCTAGACTTGCTCTGGGGCTAGAAGGACTGCAAAAATACGAAGAAAATCTGCAAAATGGTGCAAATTGTCATGGATGCCAAATATTAACTAACCCACTTGTTGGCTTGAACCAGCATATATAACTGACACTTTTCCTTATCTAACCAACAGGACCTTGAGGTCAAAGAACAAAGTTAACTCCATTGGGTCCGGGAACCCTCTCAGCCTACCTGCTTTTCTTCCTATAGTCCTGTGAGTCAGAAGGAGATACCACCATTTACTCAGTCACCCAAGCCAAAACTTAAGAGACTTGCTTACTTCCCTTCTCTTTATTACTCATCATCCATCCATTTGCTAGGTTCCATCAATTCTAACTTTCACATACTTTTCCATCTGAGTCTTCTCTCCCTCCTCACCATGGATCCCTTCCACAATTAGAAAAGTTACCATTTTGGCTCTATTCATTCATTCATTTTAAAAGGTAAAATGAAAAATTAAGGCCCAAATGATGGGTTTTCTCATAGGAAATGAGAGCTTTGAGAACTTGAACACCCCAGTTGAAATCAGACAGCAGAGAGAAGCCTCATTAGTGAAGATTGGGGATATACCATATTTCTGAAGACATCAAAATGTCTTCAAAATCACAAAAAACTATCAACACTGCTTTTAAATGGACACCCTGTCAAATGCAGAGCAATAAAGAGGTAAGAATTTTTTTGTAAACAGCAAAAAGTTACGCATACAAACAATTGAAGATTTATACTCTAAAAGATAATTTGCTTCCAGTTTCCTTCCTAAGGTAGTTTAAGCAGGTCTCTGTCTAGTTTATTTACGTAACAAACACTTCTCATGGTTAGTGCAGATATAGCTACCTAGTCTGTATTTATTTATCACAAATTTCAAATTACTGTCATCTGAATGAATTAGCTTTTACTATATTTAGACAAAGATATTTACACTTGGATATTTGGTGGCAACTGATATAGTACTTTACAGCACAGAAATCCTGTATTACTCCCTATATTATATCATTTATACTCACAATATTCTAGGCAGAAGATAGTATGGATATTAATACTTACTTATAAATCAGACCTTTATTGCAAATCAACTTTGTGTGACAGCCATGCTAGGTACCAGGGATCCATGGGTCAATATGGTTCAGAGGACATAGAAGATAAATGTAAACATGGAAGAAGATAAATGGAATACAATGGACTACAGGATCTCAAAGGAAAATCTAAAGGTCCCCTTAAAGGAGACAAGATTAGTAGGAGTTGCTCAGATGAAGCAGCAGCAGATGGAATTGCCCAAAACTCTACAGCTAATAAGTGAAGCAGCTGAAATTTGAACCTAGCTCATCTAACTGTTTCTTTCCCACTAAGTACATTTTACATTTAGAGCTGAAAATCTCAGTTTACACAGAGTTTATTAAATTTTGGAGTATAACCAAGGGCCTTTCAAAAGCAATTTATGAGAAATTTGAGAGAGGGTTGTTAGTAGCACATACTTCTCATTATTCTCACTCAGGCCAAGCAGAATAAACAAAACACAAACTTATAAATGTACCTGAAAGAAAAACATCTTTGAAAAACTTTACTCTGGTGACTTTGACAGTTTGTTGATTCCATTCTCCACTGGGAAAGGGATTTTATTTTACCTATTTAATTAATCAATTACTTTTTGTTTTTCTCAAATGGAGTCTCCCAATACTTTCTGTTTAAAACTCCCAATTTTAGTGCCAAGTTTTTTGGATAAGATATTATAAACTAGGAGGTAACACTTGCATCTGAATATAGTCACATATCACACCAAGTTAAACCAAATTAATGTAGGGCACATGGTAATTGTATCTTAGTAGAGAGCAGGGTCTTCCCAGAGGGCTGGCCTTGAATAATAGAAGAGACTGAGGAAGAATAACCCAAAGCACAAAATAAGGCTGAGTAAAGACAGAGATGTAATTGAAAGCTTTGAGGATAACAAGAAGTAGCATGAATTGATGGACAGAGGAAGCAAGAGTGGCACCTGAAGTGAGAGGTAGAAATCAGTGCACAGAATGCTCTCCAAACTTTAAGATATAACTTAACATCTGTTCTGAAAGATGTGCTGTTGTCAACCTATGGTTGATTGTTCATCTATAAAATACCAGTTTATAGCCAAGGAACACCTCAACCTTAAATCTACCTTCTAACCCAGGTGGATGAACAGCACAGCACATTTTCATAGTGCAAATCAGAGAGATACCTTCTTATTGTGTGGATCACAGAGGAAAAAAAAAAACGATTTGTCATGTGGTGTGCAAAGCTGTTTTCTTTTCTAAAATAGAAATATAAAAACAATAATCAAAATTAATTTTCTCTGATCTTGAGAATAGTAGGTCTTAGACTTACAGAAATTAACTTTTAACAAATTGCATACTCCAAATAATAATTGCCATTATATTATTGCTATAAAATATAGATTCTGATGTTTCTTTTATGTTCTTTCCAAAAATAAAAAACTGTATGAGTTCAATCCTCTTAACATTTCTGAAGTGCGACAAAATCATACATGTATTTGAGATCATGACTAAAAAACTTCATGTTTTATTTTACCTCCAAGCTCCATTATAATGAGTGTATAATTACTTACACCTTCTAAGTGAAGACTTTGGAGACATAAAAATACTGGTTAAAATAGAATTCATCTATTAAATTTTTATAAGGCTACATAGATCCAAAATTGAAAATTTAATCCTGAAAGTCACCTACCGTTGGGACTTCTATTTGGGCTTAGTGGGAAGAACTTAAGAACACTGGCATGATTAAATCTGGGAAACTGTGTTCCAGGCATTTTAATGTCCACATAAGCTACTTATTCTTGATACTGAAAGTTATTTTCCTTCTTAGCACTATCTCTAAAACAGTAACAGCCATAGTATTCTAGACAGAGTTTTATTTTGAAGGTTTTTTTGCCTAATTAATTTCTCCATACATCTTGAAGATATATATGAAGAAAGATAGTTGTAAAAGAGTGCTTCGATTTTAAAACTAAATTATTCATACAAATGTTTTTATTGTATTGATGGACTTAAAGCACATAAAGGACATTCTCATAGGAGGGGCAGGGGAACTAGGAGTGAAACCCAGCAGTGAATAATCACCATGGCCCAAGGTCAGGTGGATGACCTCCACACTGGGACTCAGCCTCCAAGGGAGCTCAAGCCTCTTAAATCCGTAGTTCGCCCCTTGTCTCCCAGGTAAAATGAGTGCAAATTCTTTTGGAGGAAAAAGTTTTAAATCAGTACATTAAGTTTTATACAGATGAAGATTTATAAGCTCCTAATCAAAGATCTCTAAATGCATTCAGTTGAAACAGTATCAACTTATCAAAAGTATCTAATTCGAAAGTATAAAAGAAAGGAAGAAACTAAAATATTTTTTAACAATAGCATGTATGTCTTGAGATCCATACTCTGAATTAAAATGCTCAACACTCCTTGTATTGTACGGTATTTAAAATATGCTCTGTGCTTAATAAAATACCAGGCATATTTTGTTAAGTAAAATACGTATGCTAAAATTTCAAGGACAAAAATAAGATTTCAAATAAAATGACAAAAAAAGTGTATGACCTCCAAACTAAAGGAGAGGGAAAATAGAACAAGAAAAAAACAAGGAAAAAAAAAAAAGAAGAAAAGAATCTTCATTAGTTAGAAAAAAGCAGCATAGAGAAAACTGAACAAATAGAAAGCAAAAAGTTTGATGATACAAATAGGTTAAATTGGTTATAAAACTTCTACATGAATTTAAACCCATGATTAAGACAGAAGATTGCATCTTTAAAAAACCTGTCAATGCAAAGTTTACAATAAAACACTAAAATCTAGGGATACAAAAGGTTGAATAAAATAGTAAAAAATACTGTATTAGGTAAATAGCCCAGTGATATCTTGGGTATACTGAAATTAGGTAAAAGACACTTTAACTCAAATAGCATTTTTAGATATAGCGATATAAATATATGTAAAAATAAAAAGTTCCACTTACAGAAACATATGTCAATTAAACACTTGCATACTGCAAATAAAGTGTAATTAATGCACTAAGAAGAGAAATCAAGAAATGCATTGATACATTGAGAGAATTCATCATAACTGCTAATTTTGGCAAATCAATTTTTAAAATATTGAGTATTAGCAGGTTTGATCTAACACAATTAGAAAGAATGATAAAGCAAGTATGTAGGTATGTGTGTTTGAGTGTGTATTCATACACATATACTCAAATTTATATATATACACACACATACATAAACACACATCATACACAAATATGCCCCAAATTATAAATTACTTCTTAAGCATATATAAAACATTAAAACTTGACCATGTAAAAAATTTTATGATATCATAGGCAACTCTTATCATATTTCAAAGAATCAACATGGTACATAGATCATGTTTCTAAGAACAAAGGAATTAAATTATAAGTCAAAAAACAAAACAAACAGAACAAAAATTTCCACAAATATTTGGAAACTTACAATCACAGTTCTGAATAACACATGGTTCAAAAATTAAGTCATAATGGGTTTTTATATAACTAATACTGAAAGATAATTAAATTTCAAAACAGGTAGAATGCAATCAGGTGATAATTAAGGAACATTTATAGTTTTCTATGCTTACATTAGAAGAGAAAAAAGGCTGAAACTAATGACTTTATCATCTAAATAAAAAGTTAGCTGAAGAGGAACAGAGTGGATTAAAAAAATGTATGGAAAGAATTTAATGAAATAGAAAATCAAATATATGGAAGAGAGAGTTTATAGAGGCAGATTTGGTTGTTAGGAAAGACCAACAAACTACACAAACGTCTACCAGTTTTAATCCAATAATACTGAAATTTAAAATGAATAATACTTGAATTTAAAAAAAGAAACAGATTGATAAACCCAGCAGTGATTAAAAACATTATGATAATGCTATAAGTAATCATGCAATAAGTTTGCAATGAGACGAAACAGACAAATCCTAATAAATCAAACTGAAGAATACTGACTCAAAATAAAATAGAAAGCCACAATAGTTCTATAATTATTAAAGAAATTGTATCAGTAGCTATGTATTATCCCCAGACAGAAAACATCAAGCTCTGAAGGCTTTATGGGAAAACTTTCCCAAATCTTTAATATTCAGTTTTATTGAGATATATTCACATACCATACAATCATCCACAGTATACAATCAGTTGTTCACAGTACCATTGTATAGTTGTGCTTCATCACCACAATCAATTTTTGAACATTTTCATTACTCAAAAAAAAAAAAAAAAGAATAAATATAAAAGTAAAAATGAACACCTGAAACATCCCATCTCCCCTATCCCACCCTATTTTTCAATGAATTTTTGTCCCCATTTTTCTACCCATCTGTTCATATACTCTGGGGGAGACTCTTAGGCACAATTATACGTAGGCTTAGCCTCTCCTTTGCAGCAACAAGCTTCATAAGGGCAAGCCCCAAGATCGAGGGCTTGGCCTGCTAAACTGGTAGTCCCCAATGCTTGCAAGAATATCAGTAATTCCTCAGATGGGGAAGTTGAACATTTCTTCATTTGTTCCCAGTTCCTCGGGCTGGGGGTGGGGGCTGCAAATCATTTTTATTCCCTGCCCAAATTAATTTTCCTAAATTTTAAAGGTGCAATGTATTCCAATCTTATGAAAACCCAGAGAATATGAAAAGAGGGGTTATTCCCTAACTCACTGTACAAGGTCAGCATAACATGGAAAGTAAGGTCAGATAGGGGAGTAAAAGTCAGGAAAATAAGAATTCAATTCTATTTATAAACTTGTGTC
The DNA here is from genome assembly GCF_015220235.1 of Choloepus didactylus. Lineage (NCBI taxonomy): Eukaryota > Metazoa > Chordata > Mammalia > Pilosa > Megalonychidae > Choloepus > Choloepus didactylus. The sequence goes on along the minus strand of NC_051322.1, from coordinate 47,536,680 downwards.
AAAATCTTAAATAAATATTATATAATATTTTATAATATAAATAAATGATAAATAGAACATATTTGTAAAGCAAATATGGCAATGTATAAAAATGTAATTAATCATAACCATGTTGAACTTTTCCTAGGAATGCAAGGATTACTAGAAAATGTACTCTTTCATTTCATCTACCACATTAAATATATAAAGGAGAGATACCATATGATCATATCATTGAATGCAGGTAAGATGTTTGAAAAAATTCAAGACCCATTTGTGACAAAAACAATGACATAACAACTAAAAAATTATCTTGTTCTTATACACAGGGGTTGGCAAACTTTTTCTGAAAAGAGTTAGACAGTAGATATTTAATCTTTGTGAGACAAAACCATCCCTCATAGCTACTTAACTTTGATGACTTACCACAAAAGCAGCCACAGAAAAAAATATGTAAAGAAATGAGCATGTCTTTATTCTAATACAACTTTATATATACTATAATTTGGATTTCATATAATCTTCGCATTTCAAAAGTGTGTTTTTTTTTACCTTTGACTTTTTTCCAACTATTTAAAAATATAAAAATCATACTTGGCACATGGGCTGTACTGAAAAAAAGCAGGTAGCAGACCAGATTTGGTGGGAGCAGGCTGTAGTTTGTTGAACTCTGTTATACAACATTTTATTGATGAATCTAACAAATGCAACCAGACAAGTAAAAAATACATATTTTACATACATAAAAATATATATAATGTATATAAAAGGGAAAGAAATGCAATTGTCATTTATTATCTATATAGATAACACAGTAGAATTCACAGGTAAATTAAAAGAAGAAACTTCTACCAGGTGGCTGTATATAATATCAATATTCAGAGATCAATTACAGAGTTATTCATTGGAAATAAACTGTTAGAAACTAAAACTTTTTCAAAAAGATACCTTTTATAAAAGCATTGAACTGTAAGATAATTTGAAACAAATATTTAAAAAGATTGGGTAGGATAAATACAGAGAAACTTAGAAAATTTCTTTAAAGAAGTTGAGTAAGATCTAAATAAATGAATAAGAACATCATGTCCATGGATAAGAAAATTCAATGTATTAATGAAAATTTTCTCAAAATAATCAATAGATATAAGGCAATTCTCATTAACACTTAGAATTTTGGGGCACTTAGAAAAGAAAAAAGATGATTATAAAATTAATTCTAAGGAGCAAATAGCAAAAAATAGCAAAGACACTCTAGGAGAACAAGTTGGGGATACTTATCCAGCAATATATCAAGATTTTGTTACAAAGTTCATAATTAAATCAGTATGTTTTGGCATAGTAATAGACATATTAATCACTAGGACAAAATAGAGAGCCCAGAAATCCACACATGTTTTGAAACTGGAGTTATAACAGAATTGGTATTACAAATTGGTTGGGTATAGATAAACTAATAAATTGAAAAACTGATGCTGACTGTGGAGAAAAATTTGGATACAATCCTCATACTACATGTAAAAATCAAAACCAATGCCAGATGAGATGTACTAAAGACAAATGTGAAAGGCAAATTTTAAAATATTTAGAAGAAATTATAATAAAATTATAATAAAAAATCTTTATGTACAAAGAGGGAAAGGTTTATAAATTTTACTTCATCAGAACCTTGTTCATCAAAAGCACCATAAAAATGAAAGAGATAAGCCACAATTGGCAGAATATATTTGCCACATTTAAAACCAACAAAAGATTAGCATATAGAATATATGTGAGCAATAGTAATATAATAAATCAAAAGAAAAATGTACATCATGCCACTCAATGGCAAAACGGCCAAAAGACATTGCTCTTGACAAGAGAAAACACAAGAAGATGTTTACTAACTAGGAAAATGCAAGTTAATAACACAAGGAGATACTCTTTTATACCCATGAGATTATGGATATCATCTGCTCTAAATAATGATAATAATGACAACAATCATCATCATCATCATTGCCATCATTTGGCGAGCATTTGCTATGTGCCAAGCACTCTGCAAAACTTCACTCCTAACAACTTATTTATTCCTATTATCCTCATTTTAAAGGCTAGGAAAAGGATTCTTAGTGAGATTAAATAACTTGTTTAGCATTAATAAAGTTTGTATTCAAATCCACCCCTGATGCCTTTATATCCCAAATTTTAAATATTAAACTTGAAAAATATTGGTTGAATGAATTTAAAGTTAATTTACGTGCCTTTTGGGTGCCTATAAATTTGCAGGTATCAGAAAAAAAGTGATGAACAAAAGAGACCTGGACAACCATACCTAAAGGAGTTTACAATCTATGGGATAAACGGGACTTTACAAGTAAGCAAAGTCATATCAGATAAAAAGTGATGAACAAAAGAGACCTAGACAACCATATCTAAAGGAGTTTACAATCTATGGGATAAATGGGACTCTACAAGTAAGCAACTTCACATGCAATTTCAAATTGTGATTTGTGACATGAAAGAAAAAAAACATGGTGCTAAAACATGAGAGAATGGGGATGGTGACAAGTATGGAGAAGGTGACATCATGGGAGCTAGAGGCATTTTTTTTTTCCACAATTGTTAATGAGCACATTTTAACTTTGGTACTCTGTTTCTTTGTTAAATGTCTCCTCTTCCAAGTCTCCCATTACACTTGCCCTGTCTTCTTGTGTTTTCATGGTGTCCCAACTGCTTTCCAGTTTGGTTCTTAAAAGCCTCTGTAGGAAAGTCTTCTGCTCTCTACTCCCAACAAAACTTTTCCTATGCCTGATCCCATCTCCCTGCATTTTCACCTCCAGACACATTTTTACATCAACTAGGTAGTCCAATTAACCAATTTCTATTTCATATATGAATGCTTCCAAAGAGTTTTGTATTAATTCTCCTAGGCATTTGAAAAAGACACCTGCATAATATCTTATCCAAGAGAGAAAAATCTAATGGGAATTTTAGATATTGTATTGTGTTTGTGTAAAATAGTATAGAAATAACGTGAACTTCTAGGAGTTCTCAAACCATATCTCAAAAGTGGCTACAAATGTTGTGTATTCAAAATGTGGACACTTAGTTATAGACCTTGGAATAAATGAAAGTATAATACTTGAACCAATTTTATTATATTTTTTGTCATGTTAGTCTACGTTCTGTAACAACTTGTCAAAGCAAATGATTGTGTGGTTTTTTTCCTTTTACTTTTAGTAAATGAGCTTTGTGGAGAGCTGGTTATTCCTTTGTTCTTTTGACAGCTTGTTTTGCTCATTACATGATATGTAGGATTATCAAAGCAATAAGATTTCACTGTTTCTGAAATACATTACAAAATGGGATAAACTCTCTGAATTTTTCTAAACACAAATTTCAATTCAAAATTAGAATCAGAGGGTTAAATTTAAAACATGGGAACTGGCATACAAAACTATTCATAATCCTTAATGAACCATGCATGGTTAATGGGGGTCCAAAAGGTATTCCTGGATTAAGCAAGAAAACAAAATCATACAGATTTTTAAGGCTAATAGAAAATGGGAAGATAAAAGACCTATGGCATTGTGACAAAAATGAGGAGACATGAAGAAAAAGAACTTTAAAAAATGAGAAGGGCCAAGATATTACCTTTCAAAAGGGTGTGAAGAAGAAAATATTGAGAATGGCAAGTTTTGAATGGGAGGTTCTGACAATGCAAATATGGGGACTAGCTTATATCAGATGCCTTGTAGTTGGTATTATGTCTGCTTTCTCTGCCAGACCCTTAGCTCTTTGAGGGCAGGGACCACATGATCTTCATGTTTGTTTATGTGCACCTCATTTAGGGCCAGATACATGGCAAGTCCCCAACAAATATTATTTGAATGAATGAATTAATAAATATAAGGCCTTTAATGAGTGTCAAGAAAGGTAGTTTATGTTCACTTCAATTACAACACACTGTACACTGTAAAATTTTATTAGCTATTATGTCTGTTGAACCAACACCACAGGTTAACTTTGAACAACATAGTCCTGTACTGCAACAGAGATTAGTACTCTATGGAGATGCCTTTCCAGAGTCTTCTCTCTGCCCCAGGCAGAAAGAAAATGCTTCCTCCTCAATGCTTTCAAACAGCCCTAAGAAAATCTCTAATAGAGCACATAGCACATTGAATTGTAAATGTTTTTTAACCTTGAAGTTTTGCCAGTAGATTCTGAGCATATTGAGCTCAAGATATGCTGGTCTGTTCCCTATTGTAGGCTTATTGCTTAGCACAATTAGTAGGAACTCAACAACACTTACCTAAGAGAAAGCATATTGCTGTGGGCTGAATAATGGCTCCCCCAAAGGTGCCCATGTCCTAATCCCTGGAATCTGTGAATATGTTACCTTACATTGCGTATGTGATAAAGTTAGAGACATTCAGTTGGGGAGATTATTTGAGATTATTGGGGTGGGCCTAATGTAATCACAGTGGTCTTTATAAGAGGGAGGCAGGAGGGCCAAAGTCAGAGAAGATGACATGAAGACAGAAGCAGAGCCAGTGAAGGAAATGAGATGGCGCTCTGCTGATGCCATTGCGAGGAAGGGGCCATCAGCTAAGGAATGCAGGCTGTTAAGGAAGTCACAGAAATCCGTTAAGCAGCCATTGCCCCAGACCTCAACTACCCCCACCTCCTTCTTTGGGGAAGTCACAGACACAGGCTAAGCAGCCACCCTCATGCCTTCTCCTACCCCCACCTCCTTTTCTATTGGGCACATTCCATAACCTGAGAGAGATGCTAAGTTTAATGAAAAGGCCTGGCCAGACCTTAAATCTGGAAACTGGTAATAAGCAGTCCCAAATGCTTATCAGAACAGGAATTCTCAGTGGCAGAGCTCCATCCCACTGAGACGGATAAAAACCACACTCCGTTTAGATTGGTCTCTTCTCTGGCACAGAGTGGGGTGTGTGGAGCTGCCATTATTGACCTCAACCTGGAGCAATTTTTGGCCATCCCAGGAGACTGACCATGATGAGACTTCTTCCCCTGCTCTTTTGGACTCTTTGCACTATGTAAGAGACAAGGAGATTTGCCCTTTATGGACTTTATTCTATACAATAAAGGGATTATTTGCTGAAAGTTTCTGTTGTGCCCTGAAACTGTATTCCCATGGTGTGCCATCGTAATAACTCACTCCACACAGATAACTTCTAGAAACTGGAAAAGACAAGGAAATGGATTCTCCCTTGAAGCCTCCAGAAGGAACACAGCCTTACCAACACCTTGATACTTTATTTCTGATCTCTAGAACTGTAAGTGAATATATCTGTGTCTTTTTAAGTCACTTAATTTTTGGTAATTTGTTACAACAGCAACAGAAAACTAATACAGATTTATACCTCCATTATTCTTGTATTAGGAAGAATGTGTAGTTTAAATTAAGCACCTCAAAAATGGGTGGAGTAAGTTCTTAAATGATAAAATTCCCCACCTACTTTCAAGCAGACACAGCCTTCCCTTACCGTAACATAAGTAAGTATTAACTGATCCCGTTACTTGCAAAACACTTTATTAGAAGGTACGAGATATTCAACATTGTATGAGGCATAATGTTTATGTGTTTAATATAAAGTAGAATCTTTGAAGACTAGGCATGTGCACATAAAAATATGACTAGCAACATAAAGTAGTATGTGTTAAATGCCAAGTGAGTGGTACCAAAAATATTAAGAGGAGTTCAAAATGGACTATCTCTCCAGTTGCAATGGTCCCAGGAACAGTTCTGGAAGGAAATGAGACTCAATATGACCACTGAAGAAAGAAAAGGAAGCATCTGTGTTGGGAGATAATCAAAGGTCGTTCTAGTAAGAGTTAACAACGTGAGCAAAGAAAGCTGGCTTATAGAAATTAGTAGGTCTGTTTGAGCTTTGGTGAGCAAAATGGCCTGAGGAGCAAAAGAAAGAAGAAGGAGGAGGAGGAGAAGAAGAAAGAAAAAAAGAAACCAGAAAGCGAAGGGTGCTGAATACAGGGGTTAGAATTTCATTCTGTAGTTAGAGTCTTTGTTTCTTTGACTAGGCAGTGCTATACATTGAAGAATGCAGTTGCTTCTCTCGCAAATATGCTTAATTTTTTCTCATCTCTGTTGGTTCCTGGTAGCTTCAGGCACCCTGTTATCCAGCATGACTCAGGGTAATCTCAGAGTTACCCATGAACTTCCCTCATTCATCTCCAGCCAGTTGGTTATAAATACTTCATTTCCTAAGGTAAGTTCCTCAGTTTATCTCACTAAACTGTTTCAGAAGACAGAACAGTGATTAGAGACATAGATAGAAACACAGGAAAACATAGAGAAAAAAGTCAAAGCACCCAAAAAATCAAAGAATAAGGAATTCATATTGCAAATTTTCGTCACCTAGAAAAATGATTTTAACCCTTTGCTGCATTTCTTCTCTGGGCAAGCAGTATATAATTTGGAGTTATAGCCCCAAACCCAAATTCCACTTTGCCTTTGAGATGAAGATGTCTTGTTTCTATTAATACTGCAACTGCAATTTTATGTAAATAAATTCAAATACACAGGAACTCAATTATATAAAATTGAACAGAAGAGCTTCTAATATTAAAATTGACCTAGTAAAATCACTAAGTTCATTGCCTTGACCAACAGAACTAATAAGATAGCAAGGTAGGTAAATAGGTTTCACCTGAAGTGCCAATTTTAATCAATTGACTATAGCCACCTGGAGCAATGTATTTAGAAGGTTGTGAAGGCTTAGCCTGTTCAAATCAAGAAAAAGTTCAATGATGATTATCCATGTCTGCCATGGATGTGAAAGAGATAACAATAATAGCAGGAAGAAGAATAAGAATGGATATTAGGTTCTAGTGATTAGAATATCATGCAATATTTCCAAGTTGGCTAAATAATGGTTTCTTACCAAATGGATACAGTTTTTTTAATGGCTTACTTGAAAATATTTAGTATGTTGTTAGCCATTTTGATGACAGCAGCTAAGTTATGCCAGCCTCTTCAGGTAACAGCAATGACTCTGCACACTCTTCCTTAAGTGCTGTGCTAGGCTAGCCTTTGTGTAAAGGGAATCTTATGGACACATTCCCTGGGAATAGCCTTTCATTAATCTGCACATGGTATAGCATTTCAAATAAATGAGACTGCTCATCAGTGGGAGGAGGCACTTATCGCACATAATTAAAACAACTCTGCAAGTAAGAATCAGGGTTTAACTATGTGGTAGAAGTTTTATCTTTTTATGGTTTTCTCCATTTACAGAAAAGCAATTGTTATTTAAGTGTACAGAGTGGTTGTTCAGTCCTGAATGTGACTCCTCAAACAGCAATTTAAATATATGATAGTATGTTAAATCGATACTGTGTTTTTTTCTAGTATTTTTGAAAAATGATGCTCTAGGAAATAAAATAGCAACATGGAAAATTACTTCACTAACTGATTTACATCAGATTTATTAAAGAATACTGTAACACAGGACTAAATGAGGAATGAATACAGACAAAATAAACAGTTGCTTGTTGTGCTATTCTTATAGAACTAGTTAAATTGACTCTATTTCTAAATTAAAAGTATTAGCTCAATTACTAACTGTTTCTGGCAATATTCCTTCCAAACAATATAAACTGTTATTTATCTTCAGGAAAAAATAACTGGGAAAATATGTTAAGATTTGCCACATTCTACAAAAGTTTTACAGTATAAAGATTTTTGGGTGTATATCAATTAAACTATCTAGGCTATAAGATTAATTTCTGTCTAATTATATAGGCACCACATTTCCTTGAAAGACTTTAGGAAAGTATATTAGAGAAAACCCAGAACCTGGAGTCAGGACCCTTGTTTACCCCTTTGAAGTTATGATATGACCTATGGATACATATCTAGAAAACTCAAGAAAATAAAGTGCAAAGACTTAAAATTACAAATAGATTTCAGCTATTTTGCCAGATATGCAATAAATGTATAAAGAAATCACTGAAGCTTTCCTTTCAGCAGAAGTTTAGGTAAAACTATAATAGGGAAAGAAAAGTTCCCCTTCATAGGAACAAAATGAAAGATGACAACCACAAAATAAAAGAAATATAAAATCCTGAGAATAATAACCAAAAAATGACAAGATCTATAGTAATCAAGTTATTAAACATTACTGAAAAATATATAAAAGAAAGTTTTAAGTAAATGGACAGTCATTCCCTATTCCAGAATAGGAAACATGACTCTGGCTCTCCAACAAGAGTGTCTTTTCATAAATCACAGCACCACTTTTATTTTATTGTGATAGTGGACAAGTTACTCAACCTCACAGTTTCCTCTCTCTGTTTTCTTGTCATTTTCCTGATATTAAATCAGAGGTGCAATTCCATCCCAAATGGAACTTTTTTGGGGGTTTGTGGGAGTAGGGTATTTAACAGTGACTTTAAAATTTGTCTGGAATATTAAAGATGTAAAGGAAGAAAAAGCAAGTTTTTGATTTTTTAAAATAAAAAACAATAAAAAAGATGCTGTTATATATTACAAGTTATACTAAAGGGAAATAATTCAAATCCAGAATTCACAGAATTATTAACAGGCAGACTAATGAATCTGAATTGATAACTGTGAAATAAATATAAAAATACTACTATGTAACATTGATTGCGCTATTAATAATGCTAGGCACTGTTCTAAGCACTTTATTTGTATTAATTTATTTAATCCTCTCAAAAGCCTGAGTTGAGTACTATTATTATTTTTATATTATACAGGAGGAAACTTAAGCACAGAGATATAAGCACAGAGATATAAAGTAATCTTGTTCAAGGTCACTGAGCTAGGAATAGTAAGCAAGAACTCAGTGCAAGTTAAAGAAAGCAGAACACATCAATGATGTTGAGAAAAGTGGAAATTTGGGGAACTGCAAATTATATCCTCAGTTCATATACTTCAAATATTTTATTTTATGGGGAAATGCTCAATGTATAATGTTATATGAATTAAGAAGGATATAAAACTGCAAGAATAACATGACTTCAAATTGATAATATATGAATTAAAGTTAAATACAAACAATTAAAGCATAGACATCAGAAGAAAATCCAGATGGGTATTTAACTGGTCATGGGATTGGAAATATTTTCTAAGCATAAAACAATGGAATAAAGCATAATGAAGTAACTGGATAAATTTCACTGCAAAAATAATTTTAAATGTATAATTAAAAAAATTGACCCTAGGAAATATTTGAAGAAAGTGAAAAATGTGTTTTAAAGAGATCATATAAAGAATAAAAAACAAAAATTAGAAAAGAATAGGAACAATTAGAGACAAATCAATACAAGTGCTATATAAATTTATAGAATATCCAATGTTATCTATATCAAATATATATAATATAATGGCATAGCTCACCCCCATCCCCATCCCTTATTCCAATTTACAAAGGTTTGAAAACATAATACAAAATTTCTCCCCTTAAATTGGATTTTAAATTCTTGGCCCTGGATTTCTCCCCTTAAATTGGATTTTAAATTCATTAAAAAAATGCATTCATTGTATGAAATAATCCTAGTATTATTTGTAGTCTTTATGTATGTCCCTGGGAGGGCAGGGAGTACAGAGAGGGCAGACATCTTTGGGGGCCAAATATTGTAGCTTCAAATATTTGCAATTTTGAAATGAGAACCCCATTGGAAAAAAAATTAAGTCACCTCTTTCATTCTTATACTACCCAAAATAAGTAGATTTGGGCAGATACTACAATTCTAATTTTGTGTGTCAAAAAGAAGTGATGTTCTTTTATTATATGACTCCTCTAGTAGAGAAAACTTGGAATAACTAGACTAGAACTGAAGCATAGTACCAAATGTACATATGCTAACTTCACAATTGATTTTGCTGCCTTTCACTGTAGTTTAGATAGAAGAATTAAATATTTTCTTTAACAGAAGTTAGGTTTAAGAAAGAGAAATATACAAGCACATCCCTCTTTTCACATGAGATCAATTTACAATCTAATTGCCAGCTGTCATATATAAGAATCTGTGGGATTTAGCACATGTGCCACAGGCTGACTACATTAATATCACATTTCTAGACCAAGTCACATATAGGACAAAACTGACTGTTGATTGTTGCTCAGTCATTGTAATAGTCTAAGATATCTTAACTTATTCAAGATTGGATTTGCTTTGGTTTCTTTTCTCACCTTAGAATGTTTATTAAGAGGGAAATATTCCTGATGCTTCAACGCATCATGTAAGCTAATTTACCTACAATGTCACAATCCACTGGAGAGGAATATATAGATAAAAGTCTAATAAATGTTTGATGGCAATTAAGATAAGTTTTAGTTCCCAATTTGATATTTTTTCCTAAATTTAACATTAAAATTGCAAATATTTCCTTAAGATTTAGATGCTTTATAAGCAATAATGGTCACAATAGTTTACATTTAGCTAGTGATTTCTATATGTCAAGTGTTTTAGATGTGGATGCATTATCTCAATAAATATTCCCTATTCTACTGGGGTAGGCAGAATTCTAAGATTATCCCCAATCAGTCACACCCTTATATAATCTTTCCTCTTGAGTTCGGCAGAAGCTATAACTTGCTTTTAGCTAACGCAATATGGAAACGATGATGGGATGTCACTCTTGTGATTATGGCAGGTTATATGGTTATGTATGACTTAATCTTAGCATACAGGAGGGAGAGAGTCTCCTGCTGGCCTTGAAGAAGTAACTGCCATGTTATGAAAAGGCTACATGGCAAGGAATTGACAGTGGGGGTCTCTAGTAGCTGACAGCAGCTCCTGGCTGACAACCAGCAAGAAAGTGTACCTCAGTCCTGCAAATGAAAAGAACTTAATTCTGCCAACAATGCACGACCTTAGTAGACAATCCTGAGCTCCAGAAAGGAACATAACCTAGCTGACATCGAGATTGCAGTCTTGTGAGATCCTGAGCAGAGGACCTAGCTAAACTGTGCCCACAATACTGACCCACAGAAACTGTGAGAAAATAAATGTATGTTGTTTTAAAAGGCTAAGTTTGTGCTAAATTGTTATGCAGCAATAGAAAACTAATCAAAACTCTAACCCAAAATATTTATAACCTATTCATGTATATGAGAAGAAATTCATACACTGAGGTCATGAAATGTCCCTTGTTTGCAGAGTATATAAAGGATTTGTATTTTCAACTCAACAGCAAGGCCTGGGACATTCCCACCATAGCACAGAAGGTGACAATATAACAATAGGAGTTGTTCTTGGAGTTCTGTGATCAAGATTTTTTTTCTTTTATTGTGAACTTTAATACATATACATAATAGTGATAACTTTCAAAGTATGATTTCACAAATAGTTAGAGAGCAAATTTCAAAGAATGCCATGGGTCACAGTTGCACAACTTCAGCTGTTTCCATTATTGTAAAATATAACACATACAGAAAGGTGTCAACTGTCGACATACAGCTTAACAAGCAACTACATAGGTAATTTCAAAAATTGTTCTGGATTACAGTTCTACAGTCTCAGTCCCTTCCCTATTATGCAATCGAAGGTATATACAGAAAGGTGAAGACCTTCAAGGCACAATTCAATGAGCAGCTATAGAGAAAATCCCAAAGGATGCTATAGGCTACATTTCCACCATGTCATTTACCTCCTTCCAGCCATTCCAAGACCACAGTATCCAAAAAAAAAAAAAAAAAAAAAAAAAAAAAAATACATACATATATATATATATATATATATATATATATATATAATTATATAAAGTTTCAGTATTCATAGACCTTTGTTAAATCTTATCTTTTTTGTTGCTACCCCTTTCCTCTCACTGAATCTCTTTCTCCATCTTCAGGGGTGTCTAGGCAGTGAGCACCCTAACTTGTTCATATTGAAAGGGGGTGTCAACAGTATGGGGAAGGGGCTGCATCTGATTGTTGATCTTAAAGAGACTGTTGCCTCTAGGTTTTAGAACTTGTCTGGTATAGGAACACTGGTGGATTTAAGTTTCTGAAAGATAAAACTTAGTGAGTGAATCTTAAAGAATCTCAGGTCGGGACCTAAATATTTGGGGGCTACTTTTGGTAAGGACATGGCCCACTGAGCCATTTGGGATGTCTAGCTGGAGCTTGCATAAGAGAAACCTCCAGGATAGCCTCTCGACTCTATTTGGGATCTCTCAGCCACTGTGACCTCAGCTTGTTACCTTTCTTTTTTCCCCCTTTTGGTCAAGCATGCATTTACAATCCCTCACTGCCAGGGCTAGGCTCCTTCCTGGGAATCATGTTCCATGTCGCCAGGGAGATTTATTCCCCTGGGAGTCATGTCCCTTGTGTGCGCGCGCGCGTGTGTGTGTGTGTTTGTGTGTGGCGAGGTGGGGGTAGGGGGTAGGGGTGAGGTTACTGAATTTATTTGCTGAGTTGAGTTTAGAAAGAGAAAGGCTACCAATGAGCAGTCAAAGAGGTTTCCTGGAGGTGCCTCTTAGGCATAATTATAGGAGGACTCAGCCTCCTATTTACAACTTAAAATTTCACAAGAGCAAGCCTCAAGTCAAGGGCTTGATTTATTAAGTAGTGGGTTCCTAACTTCACTTAATATATAGTCTATCCCAAGATCGGCATCAGTTTCTTACATTATCATCACTTAGTTGTATAATCATCATTCTCAACTTTAAAAAGTTATCATAACATAATGCATCCCAGAGCTCTTATTAGCTGTTAATTATTCATCCATAGTATTAGTGTAGTGTTGGTAAGATATTCCTATTAAATATAGTCTATAATATGTAATGGGTAGTTTTTCCATATACCACTCTACTGTTAACCCTCTGCACCAGTGTCATACCTTATATCATGCTAACACTTCTTTATGTTTGTGGTGCTACTCTGTGGGTTACATGCCTTTAAATGATCAAGATTTGGAACCTATACAATAAATGATACATAAATTCAAACTTAATTCCTTACAAACTTAGTTATGTGAGTTAAAAATGACTTCTCTGGCTTAAAAAAAAACTGGTTCCAGATTTTTTTCAACAGGTGGCAGCTTGTAAAGGGACATTTCAAGCTAAGGTTCATGTATTTATTGATGAGTTCTGAGACTAGTCTCACTGTCACCAGTAGTTCAACTGTCCAAGAACATTTTAACTCAAGATCAAGGAAATGGGCGCAGGTCATCCAAATCCAGTGTGGTATTTGACAGGTCCCTATAATGCTGGCAAGACAGGAGATGGTGGTAGGTACTGGGCCATGGGAGAAGTTCTAGTAATGAACGTTGGGGTATATAAAAAATAAGGCCATTGGTGATCACTATCTTCATTGTCCCACTGTTTAGGTCAATTGATTAGTACAACATAGGTTAGTTGACTGGCCATAATATAACTCAGTTTTATCAAGGGCTGACTTTTTCACAAGAAACTACTTTGAAAATTTCACCTCTTCCAAATATGTATGCAAATGGAAAATAAAATGCAAACTTTATGCAATAGATTCTGTAATGGTAAACATTAAAAGGTGATTTTACATTTGTATGCTGACAAATGGCTTACAATCTGTGTTCTATTGTTTTTCTAGATACTGATGTGTTGGTTTATTTCTTTTGATTATATTCCCAACATTGATTGTGAAGCTGTCTCTTAAGCATTCTGATGGGTTGGTTATAGGTGAATCAATGGTCAAGAAGAGAATATAACATTATTTGGCATAAATACTTCACAGTTGAGAAAGTGTGAGGCTTAATGACACTAAAGTGGACACACCAGTTATTAGTAATAGGATTCAGGTTTTCTAATTGCCGGGCCAATACTCCTTTCATTACAGTGAATAATGTTTGCATATATAAAGGTTAATGGTAGCTCCAGAATTTCTATATGGGAGAGGGCTTGGTGAGGACAATCCATTTGGAAGGAGGAAGAGATGTAGGGAATTTGTCTTAAATCTAGATTTTCATGATGAATACATGATATTTGTTTAAGTGCCACATTAATTAGGAATTTTCTGGAAGGAGCTGAGAGAGTTAATGTGTGTGCATAGGGAGCTAACTTAACCTGTTCCCTTCTCCCACCTATTCCTTAACACTAGCCTTGGAGGCAAACAAGAATAGGGAAAATTACATACCATAGTGGAGTGAGTACAAGAAATTATGGGAGCATCCAGCAAGGTCAGTTCACCATGATTTTGACTCGGTGGATTTAAAGGTGAGAAAATATAAGATCTGGGTGGTGGAGCTGGAGTGGAGCTGAGGATAGGTATAAAAAGGAGGATTTAGGGAATCAGTAGTCATTCCAGGAATTCTAAGTATGGAATTACAGTTGGGGGTCTTGAAGTTTCTTCTGCATCCCAACATACCACTTTTACTTAGGGTACATGTTAATTTGGTTCATTTTGGTGAGGGAAAGAGTTTGGGAGATTATTGGTGGGTTAAAGCTCTTCCAACCCACTCTTTGGAGAGTCAACAAATAGTGAATTTATAGATGTTTTAGTGGATAATGTGCACTGCATGCTGCCATTATGGATTTAATCAGGATAAATTTGCTGTAATTATTATATTGCCCATTGAGTGCTCTCTGCAGGTCACTGTTGAAGAGGTAAAGAGAGAGTGTATTATATCACATTCTTCTGTGAATGTCTTTCACCTTCTGCTCTAACTGAAACCTGGCTCTCCCTCCTGACACTGTTTTCCCTGCAGCTCTCACAAGTACTGTTTTTTCTTCCACATTCTTTGCACCACCACCACTGGGCCTGGAGTGGTGTTGATGTTCTACGTGCTAATCACTGCTTCTTCCCATCTGCTGTCCCTCCACCCTTCATAAAAATATCAAACTTTGAAAAATATCAAACTTCATCAGACCATGCTACTCACTCACTATCCTTCTAGTTTAAGTTATCTTGTATTCTCCAGATCGTAACCCTCATTTCTTGAACATTTTAGCTCTTGGCTCACTGTCACACTCACCATCATCACTCCATTATAATTTCTGATGATTTTGAAATTAACGTATACAATTCTTCTAATTTCCTGGCTTCTTAGTTTCTTGATCTCTTAAGCTTGGCCTCCAATTTACTCTGCCTTCTCTCCTGGGTCATACTGATAATCTTGTCATTTCTAATGACAACATCCCTTTTATTACTTTCAAGAACTTCAGTCTCTTACCAATACTTATTATCTTGCCAGATCATTCTGGTACCCAGACGTGTGTGTGTGTGTGTGTGTGTGTGTGTATCCTTCAAACCCACTGGAGTATTAAATCCTTTGTTCCCATCATTATACATCTCATTGCCAATAATTGTAATTATTCTCATGCATATGCTCTCAATGCACTTACGCTTCCCTCACTTTATATACTTGGTTCATTAGATCCCAACCTTAGTTAAATCCAACTGAGAAAAAAATGTTCCTTTTCTTCAAGTTCAGTAAAGAAAATAGAAGAAGTCTCTTTTTTGTCCTTAATCCTAAACCTGAAATAAGTAACCCAGAATCATTTTAAACCAGTATTAACCAATCAATCACAGCTCTACTTCAGTACTTGAGATTCTGAAAATCAGAGAGTCCCTAAACTTTATGCTCAAAGTCAGTTGCTCCCTAAAACCAATGCTTCCCCAAAGTTATTGCTCGATGTGTCAATAGATGATAGATATTTTGCGTTGCTTAGCAGTGTTCTTTTATTTGGCATGTGTTCCAGTTTGCTAAAGCTGTCATTATACAAAATGCCAGGAATGGATTGGCTTTCATAAAGGAGATTTATTAGGTTACAAATTTATAGTTTGAAGGCCATAAAAGTGTCCAGACTAAGGCTGATGGCATCTGGAACACCTTTGTCAGCTGGGAAGTCAAGTGGCTGGCGACTGGTGGTCCTTTGTTCCTGGGGTGCAACTGCTTTCAGCTTCTGATGCCAGTGGCCTTCTCTTTAATCTTCCAGGCATCCTCTCTTACTTCTCTGGGACAAATTCTGGGCTTTATTTCTTAGCATCTCCAAATGTCCTTCTGTCTGCATCTTCAAGTGTCTGGGTCTGTGTCAGCCCCCGAGCTCTCTTAAGTACTCTAGTAAACTAATCAAGACCCACCTTGAATGGACAGGGTCACGCCTCCATGGAAACAATCTAATCAAAAGGTCTCACCCACAGTTGTGTGGGTCACATCTCCATAGAAACAAGCTAATCAAAAGAGCCCACCCACAATAGTTTTGCCTTCACAAGATTGCATTAAAGAATATGGCTTTTGTGAAGGACATAATAGATTCAAACCAGCACAGCAGTTTTTTATTTTCCTGGCTGCTAAAACAAATACCATACAATGGGTTGGCTTAACAATAGGAATTTATAGTTTCAAGGTTTTAGAGACTAGAAGGCTTGCTTCCTCCCAGGTTCATTGTCTTCTGGCTGGCCAGCAATCTTTGGTGTTCTTTGGCTTTTCCATCACATGGCAATGCACATGGCAGTGTCTTCTTTCTCTTCTGGGTTCCATTGACTTCTCGCTTCTGGCTTCTCTCTCAGTGTCCAATTTCCTTTGCTTATAAGGACTTCAGTCATATTGGATTAAGGCCTGCCCTAATTCAGTTTGGGCACATTCTAATAAAATCTTCAAGCCTCCTATTTAGAAATGGATTCACATCCACAGAGACCTGAACATGTCTTTCGTGGGGGACATAATTCCATCTCCAATAGCATGTAATGATAAATTCAGCTTTGTTACTGAAAGATTTGAGTCATGGCCTCTTCCCTTGACACAACTCTCCACCTGTTCTGAGGCCATACTCTTTCAGCTAATTATGGCTTGAGAAAAACATACAACCATGAAGACAAGTTTGACTTTAAATTTCTTACTTGAGTTCTTCATGAGACATGGTCATATACTATTATTTCCTTATTCTATTAAATACTTTCTTCTCTTGGACCACTATTTTATACTTTCTCCTCTCTCCTCAAACCCCCAACACTTCTTCCTTCATACTTATTACCAATTTGGTTTCCAATTCACTGAAAAATATTGACGCAATCAGAGATCTTCCACAATCTCCCAGCATTCATCTCTCCCTTATCTTCATCTTTGTCAACATTCTCTATCCTCTCTCTGGTTACTGAGGATGCTGCTAGCAAAAGTCTCACCCTCCACTTGTGCACTAGACCTCTTCCCCTCTCACCTCCTCAAAAGAGAAAACTTCAAAAATTCTTCCATTCTTCCCTCACTCTCTTCCTATATCACTTTCCTCCTCTCCACTGGATCTTTGCATTAGTGTACACACATTCTGGAAAATAATCCTCTCTTGATTACATTTTACCCCCTGCTATTTCTTTAGCTTTTTCATTAATTCATGGCAAACTTCTTGAATGATGTGTTTATAATTATGTCTCCACTGTTTCTCTTATTTTCTCTTAAAATTATTCCAATCGGATGTTTCACCCTTATAATTCTGATAAAACTGCTCTTATTGATGACATCAGTGACTTCTTCTCTATCCCCAGATGATCTCTTCAGTCTATTGATTTCACATTTATATGTGGAATGTTTCCATATTAATATATCCAGCAAGGCCATTTCCCCCAAAGCCCAGACTTGCATATCAGCAGTTTACCTGACATCTCTACTTGGATGACTTGAATTCATCTCAAATATCACACATTCAAACTGAGCTCCTGATGGTTTCCCCCATGCCTGCCTCTTCTTGAGCTTTCCTCTTCACAGTTAAAGGCAACTGCATTCTTCTAGTTGTTCAGGCAAGCCATCTTGGTGTCATCTTTTATTCCTCTATTTTTCTTACTCCCCTCATCTAGTAATCAGAAAAATCCTATTGCGTTTACCTTTAAAACATATCCAGAATATGTCCATTTCTCACTACTGCCACAGGAACCATCTTGATCCCAGCCACGATCGTCTCTTGTCTGGATTAGTAAACTAGTCTCCCTGCTTCTACCTTTCCCCCCATCAGTCTATTCTGAACCCAGTAAACAGAGTGTTCAGCTAAATTGTCATTTAGATCTGATCCCTCCTTTGTTCAAAACCTTCAATGGTTTTCCATCTTGCTCTGAGGAAAAGCCAATGGCATACAAGGCTTTAAATGATATGGCCCTCCCTTTAGCCCTCTATCCTCCTTCTCCTCTTTTCTTCTTTCACTCTGGCCCTTTGCTCCTTCTTAGAGACTTTGTACATACTGTATTACTATAAAACTGTTCCCCAAAATATTCATGTGGCTACTTCTCTGAATTCCTTCATATTTTTACTCAAAAGAATGGTCCCTAGATAATCTCTCCTTTGACCATCCAATCTAGGAATACCCCCCACCCCTATTCTGAATTTATTTCTTTACAAACTATATATTTTATTTCTCTTATTTACCATCCATCTCCCCTACTAGGAAAGGAAAGTTTGTTTTGTTCACTATTGTATTTCCAGCACCTAAAAGAGTGTTTACCCAGTAGATTCCCAATAAATTTTTGAATAAATGAATCAAAGATGGTGCTTTGCATTCATTAATAGTAAGTTTTATATTATGGATTCTTATTTTTAAGGAGGACAAAGAAATTTCAGGGATTGATGTATATCTATCTCATGACCTCCTTTGGGACCACTGACAGGAATTTTGAGTTAGCTCCCTGTCACTCCAGGTGAAGTGAACTCTCCACAAAACAATTAATTCCATGACCATGGCCACATCAATACTGTCTTCCAATCATCCAAGTTAAGCAGCTCCTCCTTCACATCATTCAATTTTTTATGCTCTTGATATTAGAAGAAAATAGCCAGGGATTTAGAATTTCTTGTGAAAGGATAATAGATTTTTAAAATATATCGTATACTTTTCATATTCATGTAAAACTCAGTTTTGTAGTTTTATCATCATTTCTTTGCTTTTTAGATTTTTTTCTTTCTTTTCTCCTTTCTCTTCCTTTGCAGAAGCTCCATTTCATAATGGGTTACTGATCAGACCTGTTATTCTAATGGTGGAATCCCAAAGGAAAACATGTTTCAGATGTAAAGTATTCCCCTTAGATTCCTAGCGGTCATGGAAAGCAGGAGAAATTCTTGATGTATGAAGTCACTGTCACCATTGTCAAAGCACTGCAGTGTGGGAAATGAACCACAAATAAAATCAAAGGATGTTTCTTCCATAGCATTGGAATATTTTTTTTCATTAAAGTACAAAATATTTCAGATTAAATTTTAATGTTTAAATGTCCAGAGCACACATCTCAGAAATATTGCTGAGATGCACCATGAGGTAGTTGATTTTTGGCATACTCGTAAACAGTAAAATATGAAAAATTAAAGATTCTCCATCAAAGAAGCAAAACTTAATTTATTTTTGGAAAAATAAAATTCCGTATAGACCCAACTTAACTTCCATAACAAACGGCACCATAAATGCAGTTGTCTGTCCTTTGCTGTAAAGAATTAACTTTAAGGTATGCATATTTTTTTAAAGGCTTCTTAAGCCTAAATTAAATCACAAAAAAGCTTCAATAAAGTAATATTAAAGTTGAACTGAAATCCATGAGAGCAAGACAATTTGGAGGTAGGTTAAAATTCCTTTCTTGCTCTTCAACCTTAAATCAGACTGCTGTGTTAAGGTATTATAATGATCTAAGGCAGTGTGCCATCTTTCATGCCAGGTAGCATATGTTACAATTTCTGAATTACAGAAGAGCTATTCCCCCAAATTATTATTTTAACTATATAGTCGTTCTCAGTTTAGATTTAGATCAGGCACCAAAAGTTACTCTATAATTTTAGATATGAATATTGTAACCCTCAGCTGAAAGTACAATCGTCAAAGCTTCAAATCCAGAAATGTATTATCAGTCACACAGAAAACTAAAAAAAAAAAAAAAAAAAAAAAGCTTTTGAGTATTGTTTAATATGAGGAAATGAATGTGTTTATCTTTGTGAATAGCACTTCTATATAAGCAGCCCCAATGTGGCAAAACAGACACAGACAGTCCCAATATCTGTTGCAAAATCAAACATTCAGGCATGAAAAGTCTTTTTTCTTAAGTTGTTTTCAAGCTTCATCCTTTTTCTGCAATAACTAAAGCAAAGCCACAGTAGCTGTAGCCATTTGCATCTAAGGAAGAGATGTTTTGCTTTGGTGATATAGTTAATGAGTCTAAAAATATTCAGTATAATAATTCTGTCAAAGCCCCCACAGTCTCCTCAATGAGCAGGAAGCCTGCAGGATTCCAATGGGGAGCCGAGTAATGAGCTCTCAGCATTCGCTCCCACACCGTCCAGGCGAAATATACTCGGGCCTCTATGGTTCCACATCATTAGCAACATGAAACCAAGACACATGCTTGACTTTAATAAGCGACTAAAGTTGCTGCCTTACTAGTCCGTTACTGCATGTAAACTCTGTTTTGGTATTTCAAAACAGCCCCATGCAAGGAGAAAGCAAGCAGGGCTTTGGCAAACAGTCAGGTTTAATTTAATGTGGCAAATGATTGAGCAGAATGAGGAAAAAAAAAAAAAAAAGGACACAGGAAGTGATGAGTTTCTGACACCAAGTCTCCCGGGCTCACTGCAGACTGCATTCTCGCTGTTGGAGACGATGGTTACGGTGGGCTCCAGTGATTGGGCTATAGGCATATGTGACTGAATTTTAGTTGTCATTCTTGCAAGACAGGAAGTGAACAAGCTTATTTCCCACTGGGAAAGGTTCAGACATGATTAACTTGGGCATGACCAAATAGGTCAATAATATGACAATGAATTTCTAGCACAATAATTAAGTGGGAAAATTTATGTGATTTGTTCTTCTTGTTCTGCACATACCAATAATGCATTAGCATGGATTCATTTAGTTTCTTTCATTAGATGAAATCACATAGCCACAATTTAAGATGGTAGGGTTCAATTTGAATACTTAAAAGTTATTTCTGCAAAACAACAGTAATTTTTTTCTTTATTTTATTTTTCAGCATAGGTTTTTTGCAGGCCAGCATCGAAAAAGTTATCTGAAATCTATCTCTACAAGCATACTTATTGCTTCAAGGGTGATATTCCCATCTAATATCAGGTCTTACTGATATCAGTCACCAGGGTAAAGGAACAATCATTATAGAGAATGAAATCGGTAAAAGTGAATGCTTAGCCTTGGGATATTAAGATTCAATATATTTTATGTTTATATGATTCCTGTCAGTTATTAAAATATTTCAACTTGTTTTATTCAAGTAAAAAGTGCATATATATAAAATCCCCAAATCTTAACATAGGAAGAGAACTCAGAGATCATAAAATCTGATATTCCATTCCATACTGTAGCTTCATGCTACATTGCTCTCAAAATCTTTTTTTCCTAAAATTAGTAATTTTAAAAGAGGGAGTCCATCTTCTGGTTTTACATAATGGAGCATTAGCTTCTAAATATAGGTAGTTTATATGGTCCTCTTTCAAATTTCACTTCTTGGTTTTTGTCTATGATCAATATCATCTTCAGTCCTGTTTCTGCCATTCGATATGTGACTATTTTTTCTATGTAAACTACACATTTTCTAAGTATGCCTTTACCAAATAGAAGACAAAAATGACAGAGTTGAGGAACAGCCCAACGGACACATCAAACTGACATTAAACCATTAATTAACTTTCTTCGGTTATGGTTATACAACTGTGTGTCAATAAGGATGCCATGAGATACTTTTTTTTATATTTTGTAAAAATCAACATATACCATAAATGTAAGTTTTATTAAAAGGGAAAGGAGGTCTTCAAGGTTATCATGTTGAGTGAAATAAGCCAGACACAGGAGAAATACTGTGTGATCTCACAGATATGAAAGAATTAGAATAAGCAAACTCAAAGAGTCAAATCTAGAATACAGGTTACCAGGAGATGGGGTGGGATAAGGTATGGGAAGTTAAGGCTTAAAAAAATAGCATGGTATGTGGGAATTCTGTATACTATGCATGATTGTTCTGTAAACCCATAACTTCTTTTATAAAAAAAAGAGAAAGGAGGGGAATTTGGCAAAATTTATTTTTAGTATGTCCATATTATATTTCAGGGAACACATTTTACTTTTGCAGGTTTTCATCAGTAATATCCCAAATAAGCCAAACTAGAATACTTCCCTGAGATTTAGTTTTACTCCTAACAAGCTTTAGTTTCTTCACTTGTTTGAAAATGAGACTAATTTCCTAGTTTCAGTTTTCTGGGATTTCTTCCACCAGCTCCAAGCTTCTCACCAGTAAATGAAATTGATTACTTGATCATATGGACACATTCTTTCAGGACCTAGGGGAGCTTGCTGGGTCTGGATACTCTCCATCTTCTGAGGATACCTGGACTCTCTTGATACTATTTACTTTACCCTTTCCAAGTTTTCAATTAATTTCCTTGGTGAAGAAGATGGAAGCAAGCTAAAAGTTTATGGTTTTTGCTTCTATTTATCCTTGGTTTAGCTCTCTCAAAGTAGTCAGGTCATATTTCATTTTTAAATTCATGTCTGTTTTATAATAAAACAGCTATATCAGCACATACTAGTTTATAATAAAGTAATATGCTAAGTTTTACACTACATGTTAAATTGTAACATATGTAAATAAAAGATGAGTCTTTGCTTGTCGTTATGGTCAAACAAATAACATCAGATTATCCCCCATCAGTGTAGAAATAAATTGTGAGCTTTGAAAGATAACCACACTCTAGAAGTGTAGATGTGGATGAAAGACAAGCTATTGAGCTTAAGTATCAATATTGTACTTTCCTAAGAAAAATCCAGGTAAGAGAATAAATATGCATACAAAGATCTTAGAGAGTCTTCCAATTTAGACATCCTTATCTATCCCAAGGTCATATCATATACAAGAGCAAAATTTATTTTAAAAGTTTATGTTTGTGGAGAAGCAGTTCTGGGATAGTGGAGTAAGGACCTTCGAAAACCTGCTCCTCCATGAAAGCAATGAGAGCATTGGCAAAAATAGTCAAAATCAAATTTTACAGAAATCTAAAAATTAACTAAAGGCTTGCAACATTCTAAAGAGTGTTTATTCAAGAAAAATGGCTGAATTTCTTTAAGAATTGTGAGCTTTGTGGCATTTTAACTTTCCCTATTTCCCTTCTTCTCTCTCTAGCTTTGCACTAATCTTGAAAAGCAACAGCCTCGCAGCTACAATGACCATGAAATCCAGAAGTTTAGCAGCCACTATCGGAGCACTCCACAAAGCCCCATCCCCACAGTATTGTCACTATTTGACTTGTCTCGCAATTCCCTAGAAAAGTTCCATTCTAGAGCTTGCCTTTATTTGGTCTTATTAATGGCTTGCTCAGTATAAACAAGTCTATCTCCAGGGAGTTTATCTAAAACAACTAGTGGCAATTGTTCAACATTATATATGTCTGACACACTGATACCAGTTGGGCTAATAAGAGGCTAATCAGAAAACAAAAGGAAAAACTGGGAAACATGGTTTGCATAGGGGTCTCTGAAAATTTTCTGATATATTCCTGGATATTTAGAAGGTTATGCCTATGTACAGGGCAGTGCATATGCCCAGGAAAGACTTGAGAAAGCCCTAATCTCCCAACTTCATCTGTCCTTGAGGCTCCACACAAGGAGGAAGTGAAGTAGAAGGAAGAGTTGTAAATTGTCATATTGTTTAATGAGTATCCCAATACACACAGAGCCCCTTGGCAAAGGCTGGGAGACTTATCGGCTCAAGGCTTTTGAAGACAATGACAAGAAATCTCTGTTGAAACATTAGTAGACCACTAGCTATCTGAGTAGAGACTTAAGTAGCTGCACACAACAAAGAATAGACTTTACAGAATTAGTCCAGGAAAATCACTAAATGAGCAATCAGCAATAATAACAACATCAACAAATAGTAACAACAACAAACCTTGGGGAGGAAGGATTTGATTTCCAGAGCTTCCACATCATATTATTTAAAATGTTGAAAAACAAAAAAAATTATAAGAATATCCCAAAGTAATTTGGGCAAAGAATAAAACTGTATTTGCAAAGCCCACTCCCCCACCCCCCACTCAAGGGACTGGGGAAGAGTGTGGAAATATTAAACTTCTCCACCTGGGGAATTACGGATATTCTCATAAGCATTGGGGACTACCAATTTATAAGGCCGAGCCCTCAATCTTGGGGCTTGCCCTTACAAAGCTTGTTACTGCAAAGGAGAGACTAAGCCTACTTATAACTGTGCCTAAGAGTCTCCCCTAGAACCTCTTTTGTTGCTCAGATGTGGCTTTTCTCTCTCTGCCCACTCTGTAGGCCACTGCCCTCCCCGCTACATGAGACATGACTCTAAGGGGCATAAATCTCCCTGGCAACATGGGACATGACTTCTGGGGATGATACTGGACCTGGCATTGTGTGATTGAGAAAGTCTTCTAGACCAAAAGGGGGAAGAGAAATGAAACAAAATAAAATTTCAGTGGCTGAGAGATTTCAGATGGAGTTGAGAGTCCATCCTGGAGGGTTATTCTTATGTGTTATATAGCTATCCCTTTTTAGTTTTTAGTGTTTTGGAATAGCTAGAACGAAATACCTGAAACTGCTGAACTGCAACCCAGTAGCCTTGATTCTTGAAGGTGATTGTATAACTACGTAGTTTACACAGTATGACTGTGTGATTGTGAAAACCCTGTGGTTCACACTCCATCTATCCAGTGTATGATAGGTGAGTAGAAAAATGGGAACAAAAATTAAACGAATAATAGGAGGGATGAGGGGATAGCATATTTTGGAAGTTCTTCTTTACTTGTATTTTTATTCTTATTTTTTTTTTCTTTGGAGTAATGAAAATGTTCAAAAATTGACTTTGGTGATGTATGCACACTATATGATGGTACTGTGAACAACTGATTGTACACTGGATGATTGCAGGTATGTTAATATATCTCAATATAACTGAATTTTAAAAAGTTATATAAGATATGCAAAAACAAGAAAGTATGCCCATAAAGAAAAAAAAAAGAAAAAAGCCAATAGCAACTGCTCCCAAGGAAGTCCAGATATTGGACTTAGTAAGCAAAAGTTTTAAATCTATTATAAATATGTTAATGAACCAAAAGAAACTATATCTGAAGAATTAAAGGAAAGTATGAGAATGATGCCCAACTAAATGGGGAATATTAATAAAAATATAGAAATTATTTTTTAAAAAAGAATTACATGTAAATTCTGGTGTTGAAAAGTACAACTGAAAATCAAAAATTTAAATTTTCTAGAGGGTCTCCCATACAGATTTTAGTTGGCAGAAGAATCAGTGAACTTGAAGATAGGTTGACTGAAATTATCCAGTTTGAAGAACAGGAATTAAACAAGAATGAAGTAAAATGAAGACATTCAGAGACTTGTGGAATACTGTAAAACATACATTAAAAAAACATATAATGGGAGCTCCAGAAGGAGGGGAGAATCAGAAAGTGGCAGAAAGAATATTTGAAGAAATGATGGTCTCAAACTTCCGAATTTTGATGGAAAACATTAACTGTCACATCCAAGAAGCTTGGAAAATTCCACATAAGGTAAACAAAGATATCCACACCTAGACACATCATAGTGAAACTTTTAAAAGCCAAATACAAAGAAAGAATCTTGAAGAAGAAAAAGAGTGAGAAAAATGGCTCATTATATACAAGGACTCCTCAGAAAGACAAACAGCTAACTTCTCATCAGAAACCATGGAGACCAGAAGGCAGGGGGATGACTTATTCAAAGTGCAAAAAGAAAATTATCAACCAAGAATTCTATACCCAGCAAAAATATCTTTAAAAAATGAAGGAGAATTTAAGACATCACCATATAAATGAAAATTGTGAGATTTTTTTTTTTTTTTTTTTTTTTGCTGGCAGACATACTCTTCTTAAGACAATCCTTTATACTGAAAAGAAAGGACAAAAGATATTAACTCAAAACTACCTGAGAAATAAAGAACCGTGGTAAAAGTAACTACATAGATAAATATAAATCACTCTATAAATGAATTTTGTTTGTAACCCTTTTCTTATACTCATTGATTTAAAAGACAGATACACAAAGAAATAATTATTAAATGATGTTGATGGACTTATAATGTAGAGAAGTGTCATTTGTATGGCAATAGCAACACAAAGGAAGGAGAAAGAAAAAAAACTTTATTGGAGCAAAGTTTTATATTCTATTTAAATTATTATTAATCCAAACTAGATTGTTTTAAGTTAAATGTTATTTTCAATCCCCAGGCTAGTCTCCAAATTATAACTCAAAAAGTATAGTAAAAGAAACAACAAGGGAATTAAAATGGAACTACAGTGAATTAAAGCATGGACTTTTTCACATCAAATCATGCTGTCTCAGCATCTTCAAGGTTGGTTAACGGGCTTTTCACTGTAACATAATAACACCTCCAAGGTTGGAGGTAACATAAAGGATCTCTTAGAGTTTTTGTGAGATCCCTCAGTAACTACTCCAACACCTGCTTATACAAGATAAACAGTGTCTCCCTCTCCTCCCTGCATCTTTCCTGAGTTCACATCCCCATGAAGATCAAATGCAAACTCCCCAATCCCTACCACTGCTTGACCATCATGTACAATTCCACCTATATGACCCTATGAAGGCATAGTCTCTAGTCTACTGTAACCTCCTGCTCTTTGCATGCTGGGTTGAACTTATGCTCCTGACACATTTTCCCATGTGAGCCTGCAAGGCCTGCTACTTCTCATTGTTCTAGGATGTGTAAGTAGTAATAAACTTTTCTTTCATATATCTCTGGTGTCACTTGTCCTTGACATACCACATCTGGTATCACTTCCTTCACCTATATAAAGCCATACAATACAGATACACTAGAAAATATCTATTTAACACAAAAGAATGCAGTAATAGAGAAATACAGGAACAAAAAAGATGTAAAACATAGAAACCAAATAACAAAACAGCAGATGCAGAAAAAAGCATTTGACAAAAACTAACATCCCTTCATGATAAAAAACAAACAAACAAACAAAAACCTCTCAAGAAAATAGGAATAGAAAGGAAGTTTCTCGATCTTATAAAGGCTATCTGCAAAAATCCTGAGCTACTTAATAGTGAAAGACTGAATGTTTTCTTCTTAAGATCAGAAAAAGAGAAGGATGTCCATTCATGCCTCAGGTATTCCACATTGTCCCAGAGGTTTTATCCAGGGCAATTAGGCCAGAAAAGAATAATAAAAGGCATTCAGTTTGGAAAGGATGAAGTAAAACTTTCTCTGTTCACTGATGACATTATCTTTGTATATAGAAAATCCTAAGGAATACATAAAATACCAGTAGAATTAATAAAAGGATTGTGCAAGGTTGAAGGATACAAGTTAATATACAAAAAGTAACTGTGGAAAACTCATTCGTGGGAGGATCTAAGATGGCGGCATAGAGAGGAGTGGAAGCTAAGTAGTCCCCCTGGAACAACTACAAAAACCAGAAACAACTAGTAAATAATCCAGAATAACTGCGGGGGGACAAATGAGACTGTCCACTCATCATACACCAACATGAATTGGGAGGAATGCCTGAGATCACAGCATAAAATCTGTAAGTAAAACCTGCGGATCCAAGTCGTGAGACCCCTCCCCCATATTCTGAGCTGCAAAGCCTCGTGGTGCCAGAGAAAAGCTCTCTCCCAGCAAGTGAATATAGATCATCTGAGCTCCAACTGGGGTTTTAAGTAGCGAGTGTGAACTGCTCACTACAGGTACGAATCCCCAAAAAAACAGACAGAGGCTTTCGGTGACGACTGACCTTGGAGAGCCCAAGGGTCACCTTGGACTAGGTCTGAAGGGGACTATCTGTTTCTTTTTTGGCTCAGTGGAGAAAGCCTCAGCCATTTTCAGTTCCCAGTGCTGTGACTCAGAGAAGGGTGGAGATAGCATAAGCAGAGAGAGAGAGACTGTTGAAATGCTAATGACCTCCCCCTAGGGGGTCTATCTTCTCTAAGAGGAAAGGGGTGGGGCCCTTTCCATTCAGAACCACAGCCTGGGGGAACACAGCCACACCTCCTCACACCAGTCAAGAATTATAGGCTAACAGGTGCCACCTGCTGGGCAGAAAAGCACAGTGACCTGAGGCATCACAGGGTGTACCAATTTTCTAAGACACACTCTCAGGGAAACCAGATACTGAATATTTCTTCCCTCTGGGACCTGAGCCTGTTCTGGTCTGGGAAAACCTGACTGGGGTAACCAAGGAAACCATGCCTAGACAACAGAAAATTACAATCTACACTAAGAAAAATGAAGTTATGGCCCAGTCGAAGGAACAAACGTACACTTCAACTGAGATGCAGGAATTTAAACAACTAATGCTAAATCAATTCAAAAAGTTTAGAGAAGATTTCACAAAAGAGATAGAGGCTGTAAAGAAAACACTAGGCATACATAAGGCAGAAATCAAAAGTTCAAAAAAACAACTAGTAGAATCTATGGAAATGAAAGGCACAACACAAGAGATGAAAGACACAATGGAAACATACAACAGCAGATCTCAAAGAGGCAGAAGAAAACACTCAGGAACTGGAGAACAAAACACCTGAAAGCCTTTATGCAAAGGAACAGATGGAGAAAAGAATGAAAAAATATGAGCAATGTCTCTGGGAACTTAAGGATGAAACAAACTACAAGAATGTATGTATCATTGGTGTCCCAGAAGGAGAAGAGAAAGGAAAAGAGGCAGAAGCAATAATAGAGGAAATAATTAATGAAAATTTACCATCTCTTGTGAAAGACATAAAATTACAGATCCAAGAAGCACAGCGTACTCCAAACAGAATAGATCTGAATAGGCCTATGTCAAGACACTTAATAATCAGATTATCAAATGTCAAAGACAAAGAGAGAATCCTGAAAGCAGCAAGAGAAAAGCGATCCATCACATACAAAGGAAGCTTAATAAGACTATGTGCAGATCTCTCAGCAGAAACCATGGAGGCAAGAAGGAAGTGGTGTGATATATTTAAGGTACTGAAAGAGGAAAACCAGCAACCAAGAATCCTATATCCAGCAAAGCTGTCCTTCAAATATGAGGGAGAGCTCAAAATATTTTCAGACAAACAGACAATGAGATACTTTGTGAACAAGACACCCACCCTACAGGAAATACTAAAGGGAGTGCTACAGAGTGATAGGACAAGACAGGAGTGTGTGGTTTGGAACACAATTTTGGGAGATGGTAGCACAGCAATGTAAGTACACTGAACAAAGATAACTATGAATACGACTGGGAGAGGAAGATTGGGAACATGTGAGACACCAGAAGAAAGGAGGAAAGATAAAGACTGGGACTGTGTAACTTGGTGAAATCTAGAGTGTTCAAGAATTGTGATAAAATGTACAAATATGTTCTTTTATGAGGGAGAACAAGCAAATGTCAACCTTGCAAGGTGTTAAAAATGGGGAGGCATTGGGGGAGGGATGCAATCAACATAAACTAGAGACTGTAACTAACAGAATCATTGTATTATGCTTCCTTTAATGTAGCAAAGGCAATATACCAAGGTAGATGCAGATAAGAGGGGGGATAGGGGAGGCATGTTAGACACTTGACATTGGTGGTGTTGTCTGACTCTTTACTTTGATTTAAGGTTATTTTTCCTTTTGCTGCTTCCTAGCTGTCATTTTTTTTCCTCTTTCTTTTGCCTCTCTACCTTCTTTGGCTCTCCCTTCTGCCTTGTGGAAGAAATGTAGATGCCCTTATATAGATAGTGGTAAGGTGGTGAACACATAAATATATGACCATACAGAGAACCATCGATTATTTACTTAGGATGGAATGTATGGTGTTGAACAAAACCATATTAAAAAAAAAAAATGGGTTGATGACAAAACCTTGAGGGCAATAAACTGAGTAAAATAAGCCAGACACATAAGGACAAATATTGCAGGATCTCACTGATAGGAACTAATTATAATATGTAAACTCATAGACATGAAATATAAGGTACCACGATATAGGACGAAGCTTAAGAATGAGGAGTGGTTTCTTAGTATGAGCAGAATGTTCAACTAGGATAAACTTAAACGTTTGGAAATGAACAGAGGTGTCGGTAGCAAGACGTGAGAATAACTAACAGTGCCAAATGGTGTGTGAATGAGGTGGAAAGGGGAAGCTCAGAGTCATATATTCAGAAGGAAAGTTGGAGATCAAAAGACGGGAATGTATAAAACTGAATCCTGTGGTGGGCAATGTCCATGATTAACCGTACAAATATTAGAAATCTCTTCCAAGAACCAGAACAAATGTATGATAATACAATTAGAAGTTAATAATAGAGGAGTATATAGGGAAGAAATATATACCTATTGCAAACTATATACTACAGTTAGTAGTATTTCAACATTTTTTCATAAACAGTAACAAATGTATTATACCAACACTATGAGTCAACAATTGAGGGGGGTTGGTTAGGGATATGGGAAGATTCGAGTTTCCTTTTCTTTTTTTCTTTTTTCATCTTTCACTTTATTTCTTGTCTGGAGTAATGAAAAGGTTCTAAAAATTGAACAAAAATTAAGTGTGGTGATGGATGCACAGGTGTATGAGGGTACCAGGGGCAACTGACTGTACATTTTGGATCTCTGGATAATTGTATGGTATCTGAACAATCCCAATAAAAATTAAAAAGAAAAGAAAAGTAACTGTGTTTCTGTAGACTAGAAATGAACAGTGCAAAAAGGAAATTCAGAAAACAATTCTATTTACACATCAAAAATAATAAAATACTCAGGAATACATTTTTTTAAATAAAAAACTTATATTTTGAAAACTACAAAGCATTGTTGAAAGTAATAACAGGAGACCTAATAAATGGAAATACATCCCATACCTCCCATGTATGGATTGGAAGACTTAATATTAAGATGACAACACTCCCCATATTTATATTTAGACTTAATGCAATCCCTATCATAGGCCAAGTTGCTTTTTAATTTTTTTGGTTGAAATTGACAAAGTGGTCATAAAATTCACATGGACATGGAAGGAACCCAGAATAACCAAAATAATCATGAAAAAGAAGAACAAAGTTGGAGGAATCACACTTCTCAATTTCCAAACTTACTGCAAAACTACACTAATCAAGACATGAAGTACTGTCATGGATTAATGAAATAGAAGTGAGAATCAGGAATAAATCCTTAATTAATGGTGAATTAATGTTTGACAAGGGTTGTCAATATATAATTGGGGGGAAATAGTCTCAATAAATCATTCTTGGACAACTAGATATCTATATGCAAAAGAATGAAGTTGACACCCTACATTTTATCATACAAATAAAATTAACTCAATGGATCACAGATTAAGTGTAAGAGAACATAAAATTCTTAGAAGAAAACATATCAGTGGCTTTTCATGATTTTGGATTAATCAATGCCTTCTAAGATGTGACACCAAAAGTATAAGCTACAAAAGAAAAAAAAATGATAAATTGGACTTCATCAAAATTAAAAACCTTTCTGCTTTAAGGGATACCATGTAGAAAGTAAAAAGAAAACCATGGAATGGGAAAAAATATTGGAAAATCATAAATATCTGATAAGGAACTTACATCCAGAATACATGAAGAACTTTTACAATTCAATAAAAAGTCAAATAACCCTATTTAAAAATGGGAAAAGGATTTGAATACCTATTTCTCCAAAGAAGGTATACAAATGGCCAATAAACACACGAAATAATGCTCAACATCATTAGTCATTAGAGAAATGCAACTGAACCAAAATTGAGTACTACTTCATACTTACCTAAATGGCTGAATTCAAGACAGACAATAACAAGTGTTGTTGAGGATATCAAGATGTTGGACCTCTTGGAACATTGCTGGTGTTATTTTTAAATGATGCAGCCAATTTGGAAAACAATTTGGAGTTTCTCAAAATGTAAAACAGGTAGAGTTCCTATATGATCCATCAATTTGATTCTTAGGTATACGCCTAACATAAATGAGAACGTAAGTCCACACAAAAACTTGTACATGAATGCTCATAGAAGCATTATTCATAACAGCCAAAAAAGTGGAGTCAACCCAAATGTTCATCAACTGATGAATGGATAAACAAAATGTGGTAGATCCATACAATGGAATATTACAACATAGATCAACCTTGAAAACATTATGCTACATGAAAGAAGCCAATCAGAAAAGACCGCATATTTTATAGTTCTATTTATATGAAATGACTAGAATAGGCAAATCAATAAAGACAAAGTAGATTAGTGGTTGCCATGGGCTGAGAGTAGGAGGGAATACAGTATGACTAATAATAGCTATGGGTTTTTTTTTTGGTGTGATGAAAATGTTCAAAATTAGATAGCAGTGATGCTGAAAAACCATATGAATATAAGAAAAACCACTGAATTGTACATTTTAAAAGGGTGAATTTTATTATATATGAGTTTTAACATAATAACCTTGTTATAAAAAAAGTTCCTGTTTGCAGTACAAATAACTAGATCTGGTATAATAACACATACTTGATTTTTTAAGATACTTTTACGACGTTAAAATATCTTGGTCATATTCAAGACTTCCAGAGAACTCATAATGAAACTTTCAATACTGTTATTATTTATTTAATTATCTGCTTTCCTGTAATCATATTTACCTGTCTCAAGGGTAGAGACTGAATCTAACTTGCCTCCACTGTGCTGGAAATAGGCATTTAGTGTGTACTTTTTGAGTTAATGAATAAATGAATGGATGAATGCTGAATGCTAAATTTCTACAGAAGCTTGGTGGTGTGCATGGAATCAAGACAAGGAGAGGTGGACTGAAAAACTGCCAAGAATTCTCTATTACTAAACTATATTAAGAGGATTGATTAAAGGAACCATTCCTAATTATTTTATATAAATATCCCTAATATGGTAAAGAAAAACATGTCAGGCCACCATAGAGAAAACCTTACTGAAGACAAGTTTTCTCTTTTCTCTTTCGAGATTCTAGCAATCAGTGATTGCTAATTTAGTTTCCTAGGTGACTCTATATCTTTAGGGCAACCAACCTGTGTGAATGACACGTAGGAAAGAGATTCAGCTTTTCTCAACCTATACATAAGGCATATTTACATAAGGCATATTTCCCGACTGATTAATAAGTAAAAGGAAAAAATATTTTGTGAATGCACAATTCTTAACACTGCATTAGGCACTTTTAAAAGAGCCTTACTTATGCAAGCTAACTATGTCAAAACTCTATGGGTTAAGTATTACTTCTCCTCCATGTTACAGTCAAGGGATCTCAAGGCTGATTCAACTTCTGCAATGTTTCAAAGCTGGTAATTCCCAGAGACAGGGTATTAACTCCAGTGTATGACATCACAACTCATGGAGGCTCTTTGAACTAAAATAACTGGGTGGTTAAAATTCGTCCACTGTAAGTGTGAGCACCATGAACCATTATCTAGGGGGCTGAAGACCCTTGATAATCCCATCACTGTATTTCATCGTCCTCTTAACTGAGAGATCACAGTTTTAATATCTGGAAATTCCAACCTCCCTATATCCACAGACATTGTGTTTTCACCATTAGAAAGTTATAGTGATACAAAGAAACCAAAATGATACCGCTTACATTGAACACAAAGTATGTTTTCCTAAAATGGTAAAAGTATTTCAGAAAAATAATCCAGCCATGGTATAAGATTATTGGTAATTTATCCATCGCTCTTTTTAGCCCTCTAGGCTAGCACTACTTGTGAATAATAACTTTTTCCCTTTTAATTCAGACAGGGTATGTATTTGTAACATTCATTCGCCAATTTTATTCTTAAAATCTAAACTATTGTGAATGTATGTGGTGCTTTGCTTTTGTTTTTTTAAACGATTACTGATTATGAGAACTTAACTGCTAGACTGATTTTCAATTCTATACACTGGAAAATATTTACTATTTAAAAAACATACTGAGTTTTTGCAATGTTCTAACACTTTGGAAGTAAAGTTGTAAAAATGTAACCTAACTCATTCCTGCACACTGGTGACCTAAAACAGATAACCCATTTGTATGATTGCCTAATTTAGAAACCTCTGAGTTAGTTCATTTAATTGCACTTTAGGTTGTATTTACTGACTATGTTTATCAAACTCTAGTATGCCCTACTACTATTTTAATATGATGTATGTCTTAGTGTTAAGTGACAGCAGGACAACTCACATGATATGAAGCAGTGAAGTTGAAAAAATTTAACATACATGTTTGTGAGCCTTCACTGCAATAGCAAGTTATTTAGGAATGATTTTACCATTTCTCATGTAGATTCTAAGATTGCTGGTATCACAAAAGCTGCTACAATCAAGCCACTGCCACCTGGAGGCTCAAAAATAGCAACTAAAATTTAATATGTTCATTTCATAGATTCACTAATTGAGGTGACATGATAACATAGAAATACAACTCTAAATCAGACATGACTTTAAAAAAAATATCAGTTAGTGATGCTGAGAACACCAACTCAAAATATTTTTATCTTGATGTACCTACCGGTAAGACCCCTGTGTTCTGAATATTTTTCTATTACTTTTGCTTTTTATCTCCTATATTTCCTCACCATTGCTACTGGCTCATTGGTCTTCATATATAGATATTTTAAGACTATGCCTATGCTAAAAAAATTTTAAAAATAAAAAAATAAACTTTTCCCTTGACTCTGTGTTTGTGACAAAAGTATCAATCTCTTGCTTTCATTTCTTTTTGATTCTATCTTCTGCAAACAATACCTCAGTTCTGACATGATCTTCTTGCACGGCCTCACATTTATTCCTTAATCCTCTAATGAAAATCTGCAATGAGCTTGACATTTCTCAGCATTTGAAGCTTTAACCATCTACTGCTATTCAAACTTTCCTCTGCTCCATTAGAATGGTTGACACTCTTGCCTTATATTTTTCTAGCCTCTTAATAATGGTTTTATCTTAGGCTCCACCTCTAGATCCTTTCCTTCCCCAAACATTTTTGTCTTCCTCCTTGGCCACGAGAAAAGCTCAAAAGGTGACAGATGTACATCTTTCTAATTTCAAAATTAAAACATGCTCAACTCAGGGAACTTAGGAAACAAACATATTAAAAAGAAACATAAAAATTAATGATATACCATATTACCACTTAAAGAGTCCCTTTGTACATTCTCCCAGTATTCTCTTAAAGAAGGGAAGATGTACATATTTTGCTGGTCATTTTCCCATTTGCTCTCAATCCTTTCCGACATTTCCTCTATTCTGGTGTGTACTGTGGAGAGGTGATTCATGCAAACTACATTTCCCAGGCTATCATACCCACAGAAAGGAAATGATAAAAGAAGGAACCTTGGAAATTCAAAAAAGAAGAAAAGAACATGATAAGCAAAAATATGGGTAAATATAATATACTTTCCTTCTCCTCTTGAGTTTTCTAAATTATGTTTGATGGTTGAAGCAAAAATCATAACAATGTCTCGTGGTTTGAATGCATTTAGAGGAAATATTTAAGATAATTTACAATAAATGGGGAAGGTAAGCTGGTGTAAAGGGAAGTAAGGTTTCTATACTTCTTTTATAATTGGTAAAATGATGATACAAGTAAACCTGATAAATGATGTATGTATAATGTGACACCTAGCACAACCACTAAAATAGCTACACAAGGAGATTCACTCAAAACACTATAGATAAATCCAAATGGAATTCTAAAAAATGTTCAAGGAAAAAGGCAGGAAAATTAAAACAGAGAAATGAAAGACAGAACAAAATTAAAATGGCAGATTCAAGCTCTAACATATCAGTGCCAACTGATCTAAATATACCAACTAAAATACAGAGATTGGCAGAATGAATTTTAAAACAACAACTATATGCTGTATATAAGAAACTCATATAAATTATAATAATGTAGGCTGATGTAGTTTGAAAGTAAAGGATGGGAAAAGATATGTCATGAAAACATGAATTAGAGAAAAATAAGAGTGGCTATGTTAATATCAGACAATGTAGATTTCAGGGCAAAAGAAGCTATCAGAGACAGAAAGTAACATTATATAACAATAAAAGGATCAGCCCATCAAGAAGACATAAAAATCCTAAATGTTCATGCACAAAACAACAGAGCTGCAAAATATGTGAAACAAAAAATTAGATAAAGAGCAGAAAAAACTGAGAGAAGTATACAAATCCACAATTATAGTGGGTGATTTCAACATCTCTCTCTTAACAATTGATAGAACAACAAACATAAAATCAATAAGGACAGAGAATAACTCCACATCCCACATTGTCCAAAAGGATCTAATAGATACTTATAGAGAAATGCACCCAAAACAGAAGAATTACAATTTTTTCAAGCACTGTGGAAAATTTACCAACACAGATCATATCCTAGGCCATAAAACAATCCTTAACAAATTTTAAATAATTGAAATCATATAGAGAGTAGTCTCTGACCAAAATGGAATCAAACTAGAATTCCATAACAGGAAAATCTACAAATACTTGGAAAATAAATGACACATTTCTAAATAATCCATGTTTCAAAGAAGAAGTCTTGAGGGAAATAAAGTAAAACATTGAACTAAATGAAAAGGCAACATATTCAAATTTATGGGATACGGCTAACACAGTGCTGAAAATCTGGAAATTAATAGCACTAACTGCATACATTAGAAAAGATGGAACATCGTAAATCAAAACTGCCCCCCCCACCAAAACTGGAAAAATAAGAGCCAAGAACCACCCCACCAAAAAAAGCAGAAAGAAAGAATAATAAAGATAAGAGCATAAGAGTCAATCAAATTTAAGACAAATACAATAAACAATATCAATGTAACAAAGAATGGGTCCTCAGAAAATATTAATAAAGTTAGCAAACTCTAGCAAGACTGAAAAAGAGAAAAGAAAGAAGACATAAATTATTAATATTAGGATGAAACAGGATATCACTACAGACCCGGCAGACATTAAAAGGATGACAAGGTAATACTACAAAGAACTCTACATATATAAATTTGACAACTTAGAAGAAATGGATCATTTCCTCAAAAAAATAAACTACCATAACTCATACAATATGAAATAATTTGTCAAGCTCTATAACTACTAAAGAAATTGAAATCATAATTTAAAAATTCCAAAAATATGAAATCTCCAGATCCAGATGGTTTCATTGGAGAATTTTACCAAATGGTTAAAAAGAATTAAAACAAGGAACACGCAATCTCTTCCAGATAATAGAAGAGGAATAAACACTTCCCAGTTCACTTTCTGTAACTAGTATTACACTTATGCTAAAACCTGACAATGGTAGCACAAAAGAAAAAAAAAAAGAAAGAAAAATACAGGCCAATATTCCTTTTGAGTATGAATTCAAAAATCCTTAACACAATAATAGTAAATAGAAATCATCAATTCATAAAAAGAATTGTACACCACGACCAAGTGAGGTTTATTCAAGGGATTATAGGCTGGCTCAATATTTGGAAGGTCAGTTGATGTAATCCACCAGATTAACAGGTTTAAGAAGAAAAAAATCACATATCAATTGATGCAGAAAAAAATATATGGAAAAATTCAATACGTACTCATAATAAAAAGACTCCTAAAAATAGAGAGAATGTACTCAATTTGATAAAGAATTTCTACAGCAACTTACAGATAACATTATATTTAATGGTGAAAGACTGATTTCTCCTTAAGATGAGGAACAGGGCAAGAATATCTGCTCTCCCTGTTTATTCAACATAATGATAAAAGGTGTAGCCGGTGCAATAAGGCAAGAACAGGAAATAGAACAATTAGAAAGGAAGAAATAAAACAGTACCTATTCACAGGTGACATTATTGTACACATAGAAAATCTGAAGGATTCTAAAAAAAAAGATCCTAAAACTTAATGAGTGAGCTCAGTGAGGTCACAGATAAAAGATAAAGATAAAAATCAATTCTGTATTTATATACTAGCAATGGATACTTGGACACCAAAATTAAAAACATAATGTCATTTACAATTGCTTTAAAAAACCATAGGTTTAAATCTAACAAAACATGTAAATACTTTTATGCTGAAAATGACACTATCCTGGTTAAAGAAATCAAGAACTAAATAGACAGACCGTTCACGAATTGGAACACTCAACAGAGTAAAGATTTCAATGCTCCCCAATTTGAAAAACTGGTTTAATGCAATTCCAATAAAAATTCCAGCAAGATTTTTTTGTAGATAAAAACAGGATTATTCTAAAATTTACATACCAATTCTGAAAAAGAAGAATAAATAAGAAGTAATCAGTTATTTTAATTCAAGACTATTATATAGCTACATAATCAAGAACATGAGGTATTTGTAGAGTGATAGGCACATAAATCAATGGAACAGAACAGAGAACCTAGAAATAGACCCACACAAATTTGCCCAACTAATTTTTACAATGGTGAAAATGAAATGGTGCTGAAGCAATTGTACATTGAAAGGTAAAAGAAACCTCAAACCAAGCCTCAGACTTTATACAAAACAATTTAAAATGGATCATAGACTTAACTGTAAAACATAAAATTATAAAACTTGTTTTAAAAATTAGAGGCAATATTTTCTACTTAGAATAGGGCAAAGAGTTCTTAGGCTTGACATTAAAAGCATAATTTATGGAAGGAAAAAATGTTAAATTGAACTTAAAAATTTAAAACTCTTGCTCTATGAAACACCCTGTTAACAGGATGAAAAGACAAAATACAGAGTGAGGAAAATATTTGCAAACCAACTATCTGACAATGGACTAGCATCTAGAATATATGTGTGTGTGTGTGTGTGTGTGTGTGAGTGTGAGTGTGTGTGTGTGTGTATCAAAACTAGAGAGTAAGAATATCAAATAATCCAATTAGAAAATAGGTAAAGATATTAAGAACTATCTCACCAAAGAGGACATACAGGTGGCACCTAAGCATGTAGAATGAGGTTCACATCATTAGCCATCAGGGAAGTATAAATTAAAGTCAAAATGAGATATCACTACACACCTATAAGAATGGGTAAAATAAAAAAAAAGTGACAACACCAAATGCTGTGAGGGTATGAAGAAACTGGACCACTCATATATTGCTGGCAGGAATTCAAAATGGTGTAGCTACTCCAGAAAGTAGTTTGTTAGTTTCTTAAGGAACTAAGGATGCATCTACCATATATAACATGGCAAATGCACTCCTGGGCATTTATTCTAGAGAAATGAATATTAAATTCAAACTAAAACCTTTACTAGTATATTTAGAGAATCTTATGTGTAATGGCCAAAAACTGGAAACAACTTACACGTTCTCCAAAAAATGAATGGTTAAACAAATTGTGGTACTCCCATACTATGGAATACTACTCAGGAATAAAAAGGAGCAAATGATACAGGCATGAACCTGGATGGTTCTCCAGAGAATTATGCTGAGTGAAGAGAGCCAATCTCAAAATGTCACATTCTTGAGAGGACAAAATTATTGAAATGGATGACAGATTAGTGGTTGTCAGGGATTGAGGAATGGGGAGTTGTTGTGGCTATAAAAGAGCAATATAAGGAATCCTGGTGATGATATAAATGTTCTATATTTTGAATGTATTAATGACAGTGTTCTGGTAGTATAATATACTATAGTTTTTCAAGAATTGGGAGAAACTAGGTAAAGTGTAATGGGGTCTCTGTACTATTTCTTACAACAGCATGTGAACCTAAAATTATCCCAGAATAAAAAGTTTAATTAAAATGTTTTAAAAAGATAATGCTAAAGAATTTTTCAAAATTAGTGAAAGATCTCAACCTCAAATTCCAAGAGGTTTTATAAACCTCAATCAGTATAAATATATATTTAACAAAACACTCCTAGGCACATTACATACATCTGTCAAAAATCAAACAAAGATACATTGAAAATCTTAAAAAGAGCCAGAATAAAAGGTAAATTATTTTAAAGAAGTAAGTATAATATGATAGCTGATTTCTCAACAGAAATGATGGAAGCCAGAAGAAAATGCATGATAGCTTTACAGTTCTGATATAACCAAATCAAACAAAAGACAATAACAATAATCAAGGGAAAAAACCTTAATAACTTAGAATTTGATGACAAATTCTATGCCAAGGCACCAAATTTACACAAACTCTTGCAAAGAATAGAAAGGGAGTGATATTACTCAACTCTTTTATATTTATATACATACACATATACATATATATCATATATAGAGTAACCACTTCATTACGATGTAATTATATACCACAAAAATTCATTTAAAGTATACAATTCAATGATTTTCAGTATATTCACAGAGTTGTGCAACCATTCCCACAGTCAGTTTTAGAACCTTTTCATCGTCCCCCAAACAAAACCCATACCAATTATCAGTTACTCCCCATTTCTCCCCAAATCTCCCAGCCATAGACAATCACCATTTATCTACTTACTGTTTATGGATTTGCCTACACCAGATATTTCAAATAAATGAAATCATACAATATGTGATCATTTGTGACTGGCTTCTTTCACTTAGCACAATGTTTTCAAAATTAATTCATGTAGAATGCAACAGTATGTCATTTTTTGTAACCAAATATTATTCCATTTTATAGATAAACCACATTTTAAAAATCCATTAATTGATTGATGGACATTTTAGTTGTTTTAACTTTTTGGCTTTTATGAATAGCGCTGCTTTGAACATGTGTGTATAAGGTTTTATGTAACCTATGTTTTCATTCTCTTGACTATATAGCAAGGAGTAGAACCGCTGGATCAAAAGAATTTTTATGTCTAAACTTTTGAGGAACTGCTCAACTTCTTTCCAAAGTGGTTGCACCATCTTATGTTCCAATCAGCAATGCATGAAAGTTCCAATGTTTCCATTTCCTTGC
The DNA here is from genome assembly GCF_015220235.1 of Choloepus didactylus. Classification (NCBI taxonomy): domain Eukaryota; kingdom Metazoa; phylum Chordata; class Mammalia; order Pilosa; family Megalonychidae; genus Choloepus; species Choloepus didactylus. The sequence goes on along the minus strand of NC_051322.1, from coordinate 47,495,888 downwards.
CAATAATTGTTACTACCTGTCTTTTTTATTACAGCCATCCTAGAGGGTATGAAATGGTATCTCCCTGTAGTTTCGATTTGCATTTTTCTGATGGCTAATGATGTTAAACAACTTTTCATATTCTTATTTACCATTTTTATATTTTCTTTGGGAAATTTCTATTCAGATACTTTGCCCAATTTAAAATTGGTTTATATATCTTTTTATTGTTGAATTGTGTTTTTTTGTATATTCTAGATACAAGTTCCTTATCAGATTTATGGTTTGCAAATACTTTGTCCCATTCTAGGGGTAGTCTTTTCATTTTCTTGATAGTGTCCTTTGAAGCACTAATGTTTTAAATGTTAATGAAGTCTAATTTGTGTATTTTTAATTTTGCAGTTCTTATCTAAGAAGACTTTGCTTAATTCAAGGTCATAAAGCCCAACTCCTATATTTTCTTTTAAGAGTTTTATAGTGATAGCTCTGACACATAGGTCTGTGACTCATTTTGAATTAATTTTTTCTGTGTATGGAGGTGGAGAAGGGATCCAACTTCATTCTTTTGTATGTGAATATACAATTATCTCAACACCCAGTTGCTTGGGACTCTGGAGTATGATAGAGACTGGAGAAGGACTCTATAAATGTTGAATCCAAGAAAATGAAACACACACACACACACACACACACACACACACACACACCATAAGCAGGTAGGAGATTTACATCCCAGACCTGCCAGTCTGAACCCCTCACCCTCACTCAGTCCCCCTGGTCTCCTGTCTTGTATACAGATCATAGAGCCATTCACAGAAGTGTATTAGGGCCCCAGTCATATCCATGCACAGAGACTCATGTCCACAGAGACCCAGGGTGGAACACAAGCAGTGGAGGAATGCCACATAAAAAAGTGCCCCCAGGGAAAAGAAAGAGACTGTAGCAGAAGTGTTTGCAAGAGGTACACACACTCAATCTAGTCTTGGCTGAATCATTTAAAGACAAAATGGACCTTTCTGGATTGACCAAAACTGGCTCCCCAGTGTAGGATACCCTGAGGGGGAGGTAACTGGAGGCAAAAAAACTTCATCGGGAACAAAGAGGGTGGGATGGGGCACTGAAATGCTATAAGGCACGGTTGGTCCCAGAAATGAAAAGTGTAATGAAAGGGGGGCATTGAGTAAGGGAGAGCATTTAAACAAATCGTAGGAGCTAGGGAGAAAATTCTGCACAAAAACAAACAGAATAGATCAAGATTCCAAGAATAAACAGTAAAGGAAGCTTTCTCTTGGAGCTAAAACAACTGTACACAAAAGGGCAATCTTAAAAGTTGTACCACACATACAGGGCAAGACTCAGGTGCAGAAGACCTGAGAAAATCTGAACAGTTGAACAGAGACCATAATAAAAGTCCAGAATAAGTTGGACCAAGCATTAAAGAGCCTTAACATGAAGCCAACAACAATAAAACCCAAGGCAAGAGGGAGAAAATGACCTTTAGAGTTAGCACATCAAAATAATCTGATGCCCAGACATCAACAAAAGGAAGAAACAGCTCATTCAAGGGAACAAATTAAAACTTCAGTAGAGACACAGTATTTGGAATAACTAATCAAAGAAACTCAAACATATCTCCTAACTCAGTTCAAGAAGGTGAAGGAAAACACAGACAGAAATAATCTTATGCAGATATAGGGCTCAAATATATGATGAAGAAAATGTATGAGCAAGACGAATTAGAAAGTTTAAAAAGAAATATAACAAATTACGGGGACAAAAGGCACAATAATGGAATTAAAAATACACTAGAGGGTTGTGGGAAATTGGTGGAGTAGGGAGTTTCAGGACTCAGCCCTTTTACTGAAACAACTATTAAACAGGCAGAAATTTTCTGAAACAACTATTTTGAAACTATGAAGGCAAAAAGAACACAGCACAGAATCCAAGGAAGAAGGGGAGGAAGAGGGTGATAAATTACAGTAAAGAACAGGAAACTGCTTCTCTGCATGGTTGCTACTGGTGCCCATGTGCCACTTTTGCATCAGGCCATCATAGAGTCCAGCACTAGCTACCTGGTGGTAACAGAAAGAGATGTAAAAATCCTCTTCCCTAAGAACAGGGGTGGACATGGCAGAACAATGATCACTGCTTTTGATTAGTGAATTTGGACCCCTGGTGGCCTGGCTCTGAGGGCAACTATTGTTTTAATCCTCCCCAGACAAAGTCAGCAATTTAGAAGCCTGAGCCCTTGATCTTGGGCTTATGAACTTTGTTACTGTAAAAGAGAGTTAAGCCTACTTATAACTGTGCCTAGTAATTACCCCCAGGGAATGTCTTTTGTTGCTTAGGTGTGGCCTCTCTCTCTAGGCCAACTCTGCAGGTGGACTTGCTACCCTCCCCACCCCCATCATGGGGCATGACTTCCAGGGTTGTAAATCTCCATGTTAATGTGGGGCATGACTCACAGGGATGAGCTTGGCCCTAGCATTCTGGGATTGAGAAAAGCTTCTTGGACCAAAAGGGGGAAGAGAAATGAAACAAAATAAAGTTTCAGTGGCTGAGAGATCTCAAATAGAGTCAAGTGGTCATTCTGGAAGTAATTCTTATGCATTATATAGGTGTTCCTTTTCAGTTTTTAGTGTATTGGAATAGCTAGAAGGAAATACCTGAAACTGTTGAACTGCAGCCCAGTAGCCTTTATTCTTGAAGATGATTGTATAACTATATAGGTTACACTGTGTGACTGTGTGATTGTGAAAACTTTGTGTCTCCTACTCCCTTTATACAGTGTATAGAGAGATGAATAGAAAAATGAGGACAAAAAGTAAATGAATAATAGGGAGGGATGGGGGTATGAGATGTTTTGGGTTTTATTTTTTACTTTAACTTTTATTCTTATTCTTTTTTGTGTGTGGTAATGAAAATGTTCAAAAACTGATTATGGTGATGAATGCACAACTGTATAATGGTACTGTGAACAACTGATTGTATGCTATGGATGATTGTATGGTATGCGAGTACATTTCAATAAAATTGAACTCTTTTTTAAAAAAGAAAGAAAATATACCTCATCATATATTTATTACATTACCAAATGCAAAGGACAAGGAGAGCAGTCTGAACAGCTACATGAGAAAAGCAACATGTTACATACAAGGGAGTCTCAATTAGACTGAGAAACCATGGAATTTTTTACAGAAACCAGAGAAGCAGTGGGTTGAAAATACTTAAAGTGTTAGGATAAAAAAACTACTGCAAACCAAGAATTTTATATCTTGTTTTTCCTTCCAAAAGGTGTATGCCAGTATGGATTTATTATGTCTCCCAGAAAAATCATGTTCTTTAATGCAATGTTGTGGGGGAAGACTGATTAGTTTTGATTAGAGTGGGACCCTTTGATTAGGTTGTTTCCATGGAGATGTGACTCAGCCAACTGTATGTAAGACATTTTGATTAGATTATTTCCATGGAGGTGTGGCCCTGCCTGTTCAAGGTGGGTCTTAATTAGATCACTGGAGTCCTTTAAGAGGCTCAGGAAGAGTGACAGAGCAGGAGCCAACAGAGATGCTTAGAGATGCTGGGAAATGTGGACAGAAGGAGTTTTGGAGATGTTATGCTAAAAGACAAATCCCAATGTTTGCCCCAGAGAAGTTAAGAGAGGACCACCTCTTAGAGAGAAATGCCCTGGGAGAAAGAAGCAAGGATGCACAGGAGCTGAGAAAGAGAAGCTAAGACAAATGTCCAGAGACATTTTGGAGAAAGCCCTTTTGAAATACAACCCAGAAGCAAAGGACCAGCAGAGGCCAGCCACATGCCTTCCCATCTGACAAAGGTATTCCAGACACCATCGGCTGTTCTTCAGCGAAGCTATCCTCTTGTTGATGCCTTAGTTTGGACTTTTATGACCATAGAAGCATAAAATTTGTAACCGAATGAATCCCCTTTATAAAAACTGATCCATTTCTAGTGTTTTGCATAATGACAGCTTTAGCAAACTGGAACAAGTTGGGAGAGGTTAAGACGCTTTCAGATAGACAAAGGCTGAGGGAGTTCATCACCACTAGACCTGCCCTACAAGCAATGCTAAAGGGAGGTCTTCACACTGAAATGAAAGGACACTAGATAGTGGTTCAAAGTGGCGTAAAGAAATAAAGACCAGTGGTAAAGGTAACCATTTGGATAATTATAAATGCCAGTATTTTTGTATTGTATTGTTTGGTATATAACTCCTCTTCTTACTTCCAACAGGTGTTAAAATGCGAATGCATAAAAAGTAATGATAAATCTGGGTTTTTGTATATACAATGTACAAAGATATAATGGTAACAGGTATAAAATAGTTGGGTGAAGGGGGTATATGAAAATAATATGTGCATGCTACTGAATAATATGTGCATGCTATTTTGGTATCAACATAAATAAGTATGAATTTATATATTTATGATGTTAAACTTTAGTACCTTGGTAACCACAAGGAAAACAGATGAAAAATATATACAGATAGAAATGAGAAGGCACTTCTACCAATTTGAAACTGTTATGCACCCCAGAAGAGCCATGATCTTTTAATCCAATCTTGTTGGATGGAACCTTTTGATTGTTTTCCACGGAGATGTGACTCACCCAACTGTGGGTGACACCTTTGAATTCATTATTTCCGTGGAGGTATGGACCCCACCCATCATGGTGGGTCTTGATTAGTTCGCTGGAGTACTTAAGAGAGCTCAAGAGCTGACACAGCTGCTGACACTTGGAGATGCTTAGAGATGCAGACAGAAGGACATTTGGAGATGCTAAGCTAAGAGATGAAGCCTAGAGTTTGCCCCAGAGAACCTAAGAGAGGACCCCTAGATGCTTAGAAAGAAACACCATGGGAGAGAGAGGCAAGGATGCACAGGAGTTGAAAGAGAAGAGTGAAGACAGAAGCCCAGAGACATTTTGGAGAAAGCCATTTTGAAAGCAGAACCTGGGAGCAAAGGACAAGCAGATGCCAGCCACATGCCTTCCCAGCTAACAGAGATGTTCTGTATGCCACTGGCCTTTCTTTAGTGAAGGTCTCCTCTTGTTGATGCCTTAATTTGGACACTTTTACAGCTTTAGAACTGTAAAATTGTAACCCAATGAATTCCCTTTATAAAAGCCAATCTACTTCCAGTATTTTGCATAATGGCAGCGTTAGCAAACCAGAATAGCACTCAATATGGTATAACACAGAAAAGCAAATAAATATAAAAGTATGCATTAAAGGAAGTGAGGGACAAAAAATGTTTAAGATTTACAATGGCTAAATTAAAAAATGGCAGGAGAAAGTCCTGTTTTATAGGTACTGACTTCAAATGTAAATGGATTATACTCTCCAGACTAAAGGCAGAGACTGGCAGAATGGATAAGAAAGCATGACCCAATGGCTTGAGGTTCACCTTGAGGTCCACGAAAAAGCATGTTGAGGGTGAAAGGATGGAAGAAAATACATACCATGCAAGTAGTAACTGAAAGATAGCTGGAGTGGCTATACTAATATAAAATATAGTAGACTTGAAGTCAAAAACAGTTAAGAGAGACAAAGATGGTCATTATATACTGATAAAAGGGGGAAATTCAACAGAAACATGTAACAATTATAAATATATATCCATCTAGCAGCAGTGCCCCCAAATATATGAAGCAAATACTGAGATTAGAACAGAGAAATTGATGGCTCTACACTAATAATAGAACCACCCTCAAAAAGGGAGAGAAAATCTAGCCAGAAGATCAAAAAGGAAATATAATACTTGAATGACACACTAAACCAACTAGTCCTATCAGACATGTATAGAATATTTCAGCCATGAAAAACAATACACATTTTTCTCAAGGGCACAAGAATCATTCTTCAGGATAGAACAAATGTTGGGCCACAAAACAAGTCTCAGTAAAGTCAAATATATTAAAATAAAACAATGAATATTCTCTCACCACAATAGATAAAGCTAGAAATAAACAAGAGAGGCAGAAATGGAAAATTCACAAATATGTAGAAATTAAACAACATACTCTTAGGTCAAATTTAAACAAATAATGGGTTAAAGAAGAAATCAGAAGCAACATTAAGAAATATTTTGAGAATGAAAACAAAAATACAGCATACTAAAACTTATGAGATGCAGTGAAAACAGTTCCGAGAGGGAAATTTATAGCTATAAATGCTTACATTAAAAAAGAAGAAAGATTTCAAATCAGAGACTAACCTCAAAGCTAGAAGAACTAGAAAAAGAAGAGCAAACTGTACATGAAGGAAGCGGAAGGAAGGAAATGAGAAAGATTATAGTGGGGATAAATGAAATAGAAAAAAAAACAATAGAGATATTTACTAAAACAAAAAGTTGATTCTTTGAAAAGAGAAATAAAATTGACAAAACTTTAGATAGTCTGACAAAGAAATATGATAAAAAACCTAAAATCAGAAATAAAAGAGGGGTATTACTACCAATCTCACGGGAAAAAAAATGAACAGCTGTATGCCAATAAATTAGATAACCTAGATGGAATGGACAAATTCCTAGAAACACCAAAAACCACCTATATTGACTCAAGAAAAAATAGAAAACCTCAGCAAACCCATTACTAATAAAGAGACTGAATCAGTAATGAAAAACTACCCAATAAAGAAAAGCCCAGGGCCAGAGAGCTGGTTTAGCCTGCTAGGCTGCCAAAATGCAATATACCAGAAAAGTGCTGGCTTTTAACAATGGAGATTTATTAGCTTTCATGCTTACAGTTCAGGGCCATGAAAATGTTCAAAAAAAGACATCATCAGACAATGCTTTCTCCCTGAAGACCAGCTGCTGGCAATCCTGGACTCCTTTGTCACATGTCAAGGAATACAGTGTTGTCTCCTGGCCTCTCTCTTCTCTTCCAGGTTTTGTTGTTTTCAGTTTCTGGCTTCTGGGGCTTTCTCTCTCAGCTTGTGGATTTCTCTCTGTATTCATCCCATTTAGAAAGGAATCCATTAAGAGGATTAAGGCTTATGCTGGGCCAACTCCCAACTGGAGTAATTTTATTAAAAAGTCCTATTTAAAACTGGTTCACACCTACAGGAATGGATTAACTTTAAGAACATAATTTTCTGTGGTCCACAAAGCCTCCAAACCATCACAAAGGCTTCACAGGGGAACTATATGGAACATTACAAAAATGATTAACTCTAAATCTGTTCAAACTCTTCTAAAAATTAGGAAGGAGGAAACACTGTCTAATTCGTTGTACACAGCCAACATCACCCTCATACCAAAGCTAGATAAAGATACAAGAAAATAAAGCTGGCAACCTATATCTCTTATGAATATAAAAGTAAAAATCCTCAAAAAATACTAGCACACTGAATCCAAGAGCATAATTAAAAGAATTATATACCACAATCAAGTGGGATTTATCCCTGGTATGCAAGGTTGGCTCAACATAAGAAAATCAATTAATATAATACACCACATTACATGGATGAAGGAATAAAACCACATGATCATCATAATTGATGCAGAAAAGGCATTTGACAAAATCTAGCACCCACTCAAGATAAAATCACTTAGAACGCTAGGAATAGAAGGAAACTTCCTCATCATGATAAAGGACATGTATGAAAACCCTACAGCTAACATCCTACTAACTGTTGAAAGAACAAAAGCTTTCCTGCTGAGATCAGGAACAAGACAAGTATGCCCACTGTTACCACTGTTATTCTATATTGTACTGGAAGATCTTGCCAGAGTAATTAGGCAAGAAAAAGAAATAAAAGGCATCCAAATTGGAAACGAAGAAGTAAAACATTCCCTATTTGCAGAGAATATGATCCTAAGTAGAGAAAATCTTGAAAAATACACAAGAAAGCTCCTGGAGCTAATAAATGAATTCAGAAAGTAGTGGGGTATGGTATCAACAACCAAAATTCAGTAAGGTTTCTAAACACAAGCAATGAACAACTGGAAGAAGAAATCAAGAAAAGAATTCCATTAACAATAGCAACTAAAAGAATCAAATAACTAGGAGTAAATTTACCCAAAGATGTAAAGAACATGTACATAAAAAACTACAGAATATTGCTAAAAGAAATTTAAAAACACCTAAATAAAGGGAAGGACATTCTGTGTTCATGGATTAGAAGACTAAAAATTATTAAAATGGCAATACTTCCAAAATAAATTTATAGATTCAATGCAATCCCATTCAAAATTCCAATGACCTTCTTTGCAGTAATGGAAAAGCCAATTGTAAAATCTATATTGAAAGATAAGGAACCCGAAATAGCTATAGCAATCTTCAAAAAAAGAAAAATTAGGTTGGAGGACTCACATTTCCCAATATTAAAGTTTATTACAAAGCCACAGAAATAAAAACAGCAGGGTACCAGCACAAGGAAAGACATATAGACCAATGCAATCAAATTGAGAGCTCAGAAATCAATCCTCACATTTATCATCAACAGACTTTTGACTTGGTGGCAAAGACCAAGTCAAAACTTGGAAAAACTGGGAAAGAGCAGTCTCTTCAACAAACTATGCTGGGAAAGCTTGATCTTCATTGCAAAAAAAAGGAGAATCCCTACTTCACACCATATATAAAAATAAACTCAAAATGGATCAAAGACCTAAAAATATAAGAGCTAGAACTATCAAACTCTGAGAAGAAAATGTAGGTAAGCACCTTCAGGACTTTGTTTTGGCAATGGTTTCTTAGACTTTACAACAAAAGCACAAGAAACAAGAGAAAAAATAGATAAATGGTACTTCTCCAAAATAAAAACTTTTGCACTTCAAATGACTTTATCATGAAAGTAAAATGATGGCCTACACAATGTGAGAAAATATTGGGAAATTACATAGCCAACAAAGGATTAATATCCAGAATATGTAAAGGAATCCTTCAACTTAACAACAAAAAGACAACCAATTACAAAAAACAAAAGATTTGAAGAAACATCTCTCCGAAGAATATACACAATTGACCAGAAAGCACATGAAAAGACACTCAACATAATTAGCCATCAAGAAAATGCAAATCAAAACTAAAATGTGATACCAATTCATTCCCAATAGAATGGATGCTATTTAAAAAAAAATGGAAATAAACAAGTGTTGAGAGCATGTGGAGATATAGGAAAACTCATTCATTACTGTGGCAATGTAAAATGGTGCAGCTGCTGTGGAAGACAGTTTGCTGGTTCCTCAGAAACCTCATTATAGAACAATCATATGACTCAGCATTCCCACTGCTAGGTATATACCCAAAAGAACTGGAAGGAGGGACTCAGATATTTGCACCCTGATGACCATAGAGGTATTATTCACAACTGCCAAAAGTTGGAAGCTACCCAAATGGCCATAAAAAGATGAATGGATAAATAAAATGTGGTATACACATACAATAGAATACTATCCAGCAGTGTAAAGGAATGAAGTCCTCATACATGCAACAACTTGGATGAATTTTGAAGACATTGTGTTGAGTGAAATAAGTTAGAAACAAAAGAAGAAATATTGTATGATCTCACTGTTTTGAAACAATTAGAATAAGCAAGCTCACAGAGTCAGAATCTAGAATATAGGTTACCAGGGGATGGAGTGGGGATAGGGAATGGTAAGTTAAGTCTTAAAATGTGCTGTGTTCCTATTTGGAATGATTGAAATATTTAGGTAATGGATAGTGACAATGGTAGTGATAATGGTGTGAACACAAGTAACAACACTGAAATATATATCTGAATATGGTTAAAAGGGGAAATATTATATTGTATATATAATTACAGAATAAAAAGAAAAAAAACCATAGAACTACAGTACACAAATGGGGGCCCTAGGTTAAACCATGGACTTTAATAGTACAATTATAAAAAATATGCTACCATCAAATATAACAAATGTTCCACACCAATGCAAGTTGTTGTTGGTGGGGTGGTGTATGGGAATTCTGTATTTTATATACGATTTTTCTGTAAATGTACAACTTCTCTAATAAAAATATTACTAATTTTTAAAAATACACTAAAGGCATACAACAGCAGATTTGAAAAGGCTGAAGAATCAGCGAACTAGAAGACAAGACAATCAAAACAATATAGTCAGAAGAAAAGATAGAGTAAAGAATAGAAAAAATTGGGCAGTGTTTCATGGACTTGAGTGACAGCATGATGCACATAAACATAAGCATTATGGGGGTCCCAGAAGGAGAAGAGAAGGGGAAATGGGCAGAAAGAGTATTTGAGGAAATAATGGCCCCAAATTTCCCGACTCTTATGAAAGACATAAACATACATGTCTAAGAAGTGCAACATACTCCAAACAGAATAAATCTTAAGAGACCTACTCCAAGACACACACTAATCAGAATGTTAAATGCCAAAGATAGAGAATTCTGAAAGTATCAAGAGAAAAGTGGTTTGTCACATACAAGGGACCCTCAGTACGACAGTGCTGATTTCTTATCAGAAACCATGGAGGTGAGAAGGCAATGATATGATGTATTCAAGGTACTGAAAGAGAAAAACTGACAGCCAAAAATTTCTTATCTGCAAAAACCGTCCTTAAGAAATGAGGGACAGTTCAAAATGTTCACAGATAAACAGAAACAGTTTATCCACAAAAGACCTGCCTATAAGAATTCTAAAGGGGGTTCTGCACATTGAAAGGAAAAGACAGGAAAGAGTGGCTTGGAGTAGTGAGAGGAAAGATTATCAATAAGGGTAACTAAAAGGGTAATAGTACTGTATCCTTAATATATAACTCAACTCTTTAATTCCTGTAAGAGTAATAATACAATTGAACAAGAAAAAGGCATATTTCCTGATAATGGTCATACAAAATATAAAGTGGTAAAGTGGGATAAAAATAACATAAAGAGGGGAAACAGAAGGATATGGAAGCAGAGAACATGTATGGTATTGAAGCTAAGGTGATATCTTTACAAATTAGTAGATTATAGATGTAGTTTGTGTAATACAAACCTCAGGCTAACCACAAAGAAAATATTTTAAATATATAGAGAAACATAAATGAGAAAATGACTAGTCAGATACATTGAAAAAGATCAAAAATACAGACAAGGAGGCTGCAATAAAAGAAAAGAGAAACAAAAAAGATATGACATATAGGGAGAACTTAAGATGGCGGCTAGTTGAGACAGGGCAAAAAAATACTTCCGTGAAAAATGCTAGATAAAAGCCAGAAAGTGACCCAGAACACCAGTTCCAGCAATGCACCAGCTGGACAAGATCTGCTAAATCCACAGGGACCATGCACTTGGTGAAACCAGGAGTCTGCATTCTGAAACAAGTGAGTGAGCTGGCTGAAAGTCCGGCGGCTACACTGCAGTGTTGGGAAACCGTGGGTTGGCATTTGGAGATGGACTAGTTCTCTTTTTAAAAAGAAAACAACCCGAGAGCAGCTGTGGATATGGCGGCGAGAACTGCACAGTGAAGCATGGCAGGAGCGGGCCTTGTGAACGCCTCAATATCTGGCATGGAAGACAGCCCTTCCTGCACCCACTGCTAATTGTCTTGGAGCCAGGAGGGCAAAGGGGAGCCAAAAGGAGAAAGAAACCAAGCCCCTTGCAGCCATCTTCCCAGCAGGCTGGGGGCGCTCCTGCCCAGGGCCAGAGCCACAGCCTAGAGCCGTGCCAAGGTTCCCAGTGTGACAGGGAGTGTTTCCCATAACACATGCACATGCTGCTATATCGGCCATGGACAGTGGCCTTTAGTGCACCCACAGCTAATTGTCCTGGAGCTGGGAAGGCAGAGCTGTGAGAAAAGGGGGAAATTAACACTCCCTATTGAGCCATTTTTATAGCAGGCTAGGAATGCCCCTGCATGGCCCGGTGGCTCAGGGTTTCCCTGGAGGGCCGGCATGCACTTGTGATGTGGCACAGCCTTCCCTCAACAGAGGTCCTGGAAGAGCATGGCTGGGAAGGGTGACCCATTCAGAAATCCCAGGGACCCTACACCAATACCAAGGACTTGTGGGTCAACAGCAGAGACAATCTGTGGTGAGACTGAAATGAAGGTTTAGACTCTTACAGCAGCCTTAAATCTCTGAGAACAATAGGGAGGTTTGATTATTAAAGCTGCCCTGCCTCCCTAACTGCTCAGACACATGCCCCACATTCAGGGCAGACAGCACCAACAACATACCCAAACTTGGTGCACCAAGTGAACCCCACAAGAATCAGACCCCCACACACCACAAAGACAAAGTTGGGAAGAACTGACTTGAGGGGAATAGGTGACTCGTGGACACCATCTGCTGGTTAGTTAGAGAAAGTGTACACCACCAAGCTGTAGATCTGACAAATTAGAGACTGGTGTTTTTCATATCCCGAAAGAATTCTATCAAGTAAAGCAAATGTCAAGAGGCCAAAAACAACAGAAAATTTTAAAGCATATGATAAAACCAGACAATATGGAGAACCCAAACCCAAACACCCAAATCAAAAGTTCAGAGGAGACACAGTACTTGGAGCAATTAATCAAAGAACTAAAGATAAACAATGAGACCATGGCACAGGATATAAAGGACATGAAGAAGAGCATGGTATAGGATATAAAGGACTTAAAGAAGACCCTAGAAGAGCATAAAGAAGATATTGAAAGAGTAAATAAAAAAAAAACAGATTATCTTATGGAAATAAAAGAAACTGTTGACCAAATTAAAAAGATTCTGGATACTCACAGTACAAGACTAGAGGAAGGTGAACAATGACTCAGCATCCTCAAGGACCACAGAACGGAAAATGAAAGAACAAAAGAAAGAATGGGGAAAAAAAATCGAAAAAATCGAAATGGATCTCAGGGTTATGATAGATAAAATAAAAAGTCCAAATTTAAGACTCATTGGCGTCCCAGAAGGGGAAGAGAAGGGTAAAGGTCTAGAAAGAGTATTCAAAGAAATTGTTGGGGAAAACTTCCCAGACCTTCTACACAATACAAATACACAAAACATAAATGCCCAGCAAGCTCCAAATAGAATAAATCCAAATAAACCCACTCCAAGACATATTCTGATCAGATTGACAAATACTGAAGAGAAGGAGCAAGTTCTGAAAGCAGCAAGAGAAAAGCAATTCACAACATGCAAAGGAAACAACAAAAGACTAAGTAGTGACTACTCAGTGGCCACCATGGAGGTGAGAAGGCAGTGGCATGACGTATTTAAAATTCTGAGAGAGAAAAATTTCCAACCAAGAATACTTTATCCAGCAAAACTCTCCTTCAAATTTGAGGGAGAGTTTAAATTTTTCACAGACAAAAAAATGCTGAGAGATTTTGCTAATAAAAGACCTGCCCTACTTCAGATACTAAAGGGATCCCTACCAACAGAGAAACAAAGAAAGGAGAAAGAGATGTAGAGAAATTTAACAGACATATATAGAACATTACATCCCAAATCACCAGGAAACACATTCTTCTCTAGTGATCACGGATTTTTCTCCAGAATAGACCATATGCTGGAACATAAAACAAGCCTGAATAAATTAAAAAAAAATGAATTTATTCAAAGCACATTCTCTGACCACAATGGAATACAAATAGAAGTGAATAACCTTCAGAGACTTAGAAAATTCACAAACACCTGGAGGTTAAAAATGAGGGGGAGATGAAAACATTCCTGGATAATCAAAAGCTGAGGGACTTCATCATCAGTAGATCAGTCCTGTAAGAAATGCTAAAGGGAATTGAGCAGGCTGAAAGGAAGGGACACTAAACAATTGACTGAAACCACATGAAGAAATAAAGATTTCCAGTAAAGATCACATGGTAAATATAAATACCAATACTACTGTATTTTTGATTTGTAACTCCACTATTTACTTCCTACAGGATCTAAAATACATAAACTGTAATGATAAATCAGTGGTTTTGGACTCAATGTAAAATATGTAAGTTTTGACAAGAACTACATAAAGGTGGGGGAATGGAAGAGTATAGGAACGTAGTTTATGTCCCCTATTGAAGTTAACTTGGTATCAAAGAAAAACAAAATTGTTATAGATTTAAGATGTTAAATTTAAGCCCCATATTAAACACAAAGAAAGTATCAGAGAATATGATCATAGAGATGAAAGGTAGAGTATGGGTTACAAGAAGTGGGGGAAGGGGCAATGGAGAGTTAAGAAATGAGTGTAGGGTTTCTGTTTGGGGTGAAGGGAAATTTCTAGTAATGGATGGTGGGAAGGTGATGGCATTGCAACATTCTGAATGTGATTAATCCCACTAATGGAATGCCAGGGAGGGGTTAGAATGGGAAGATTTAGGCTGTATATATGTTTCCACAATTGAAAAAAAAAAGACAGTCTAAATAGATAATGACAATTAAATGCCAAGGATGACCCTGGATGCGATCTGAGGATGTAGGAGAGGAGGCTCAAAGGGACACAGTTGGGACATAAGAAAATAAAGGAAATATAGAATGTAAGCTTTGTATCAATGTTGAATTTCTTGAACTTCTTAGCTGCACTTAAAGGGATTGCATAAAAGAATATTCTTGTTCATGGGAAATGTATATGTGAATTATATTGTTTGTTCAAGGATGTGTGCAGCTTGCTCTCATATGTTCAAAAGACAGAGCAATAGATGATGGATGATAGGGAGGGAGGGAGGAAAGAAAGAAATGGTGGTGTGAAAGGATGTTAAAGTTGGTGGATTGGGGTATCAGGGGAGGGGGGGGTCGGGGTATGCTGGAGTTCTGTGTATGGGGTTTGTATTGTTTTTGCAACTGTTCCTGTAAGTTTGAATTTATTTCAAAATAAAATTAAAAAAAAAAAAAAGATATGACATATGAGAACCAAAAGGCAAAATGGCTGAAGTAAGTACTTCCTTTACTGTAATAACATGGAATACTAATGGATTAAATTCTCCAATCAAAAGACACAGATTGGTAGAATGGATGAAAAAAATGATCCAACAATAAATTGTTTACAAGAGACTTACCTCAGAACAAAGACACAACTAGTTTTAAAGTGAAAAGATGGCAAAGGTAATCCATGCAAATAGTAACAAAAGAAAGCCAGAATAATTATACTAATATTGGACAAAATAGACCTTGAGTCAAAAGCTATTGCAGAGACAAAGAGGGACACTATATTTTAATAAAAGGATCAATCCCCCAAGATGAAATAACAATAATACATATGCATGTGCCTAACCAAGTGCCCCCCAAATACATGAGGCAAACACTGGCAAAGCTGAAGGGATAAATAGACACCTCTACAATAATAGTTGGAGATATCAATAAGCCACTTTTATCAACTCCATGGTCACATCTCCATGGAATCAACCTAATCAAAAGGTCTCACCCACAATAGGTCTGCCCCTACAAGATTGGACTAAAAGAACATAATTTTTTCTGGGGCACATAGCAGATCCAAGCCAGGACACCTTGTTTTAATGTGCCAGAGAACTTGGCAAAACTGAGATTTTTAAAATTATTTATAAAAAAGTAAAAAAAAAACCAAAAAAAAACCCAAAAACATGTCCAAACTAAACAAAGCAAAGGAATAAGAAAAACAGATATCCTGAAATAACTTCATTGCTTCAAATACGCTCCTACCATACCACAAGAAAATTAACAAACCATAGTCATTCCTGAGCATTCCCATATCATTAAAATTACTACATGTGAAACTGACAATTTTGCGTGTGTCTGAGATTTGTGTGAACAGAACCACTGCCAACCTGGACTAAAAGGGACAAAGAAGGGACAAATTGAAGGAAAAATGACTTCAAAGGCAGGACCATGGAAGATGAGATCTAGACTGAAGACATCTTCTTGGGCCAAGAGAATGGGCCCACCCATGTGTGTGGAAAGGGTGAATATCCCTAGCACTCAGAGATGGTTGGCTTCCCCCCAGTTTTTTTAGGAAGAGTGCCATTCCAGCCTTCAGACAGGGTGGAACATATTCCCCAGGGATTTTAGAGAGTCTGGCTGCTGCCCCACTGTTCTGAGAGGGTTTAGCCTATTCTCAAGAAATTGCAGAGTCTGACTATTATTCCAGTGTTCTCAGAGGTTGGCGTCTTCCCCCCAGTGTTTGGGAAGAGCATGGCTATTGTGCAAGCACTTGGAAAGGAAGGAGCTGCTGCCCCATCAGGCCCAAAGAACAAAACATCGTTCCATAGGTGATTCTCAGACCTTGAAATCTAATGCCCCTTAGGGTTTTAGAATTGTTTGGGACCCATGGCCCCTGTTTTCCTTTCAATTTCTCCCTTCTGGAATGTTAGTTTATCCGATGATTATCCCTCCATTGTACATTAGAAACAGATAAGCTGTTCTCTAGGTTTCACAGGTCCACAGACTGAGGGGAATTCTGCCCCAGGACAGACACATCTAACCAATTTTGTTGAGGCTTTCTACTTAACGTTGTTACTGAAATGACTTAAGGCTTTGGGATATTATGAGTGAATATATTTTGCATATAGAAAGGACATGTTTTTTCTTGAGGGCCAGATGATGGAAGGCGGTGGTTTGTAACTGTACGTACCCCAGAAAATCGTGTTCTTAAAGTTAATCCATTCCTGTGGGTAAGGGCCAATTGTAAGTAGGAACTTTTGATGAGGCTACTTCAGCTAAGGAATGGCCCAGGGTGTCTTGCTCCTCTTAGCTGTTTCCTTTATAAGAGAATGAAATTCAGACAAAGAGAGAGAAAGCCATGGAAGCAAGAAGCTGAAAGTAATGAAACCCGGAAGAAAAGAGAGAGACCAGCAGAGGCCACCATGTGCCTTCCCATGTGGCAGAAGAATAAAGGATCACTGGCAGCCAGTCTTCAAAAGGAAAGCATAGCCTTGATGATGCCTTGAAATGGACATTTTCGTAGCCTCAAACTGTAAGCCGATAAATTTCCATTGTTTAAATCCAACCTATTTTATGGTATCTGTTTTCAGCAGCCTAGGAAACTAAAACACACCATATACAAAAATTAACTCTAAATGAATCAGAGACCTAAATATACGAACCAGGACTATAAAACTCCTAAAAGAAAATATAGGGAAGCATCTTTCAGGATGGCATGTGAGGAAATGCTTCCTGAGACTTTACACCCAAAGCACAAGCAACAAAAGAAAAAATAGAGAAATGGGACTTCATCAAAATTAAAAATTGTGTGCATCAAAGGACTTTATCATGAAATTGGAAAGACAACCTACTCAATGGGAGAAAATATTTGGAAAACACATATCCAATAAGGGTTTAATATCCAGAAAATATAAAGAAATCCTACAACTCAACAATAAAAAGACAACCCAATTTCAAAATGGACAGAAGACTTGAATAGACATTTCTGCTCAACATAATTAGCTATTAGGGAAACGCAAATCAAAACCATAATGAAATACCATTTCATGCCCATTATAATGGAAGCTATTAAAAAAAAAACAGGAAGTTACAAGTGTTGGTGAGGATGTGGAGAAATGTGGGAATTTAAAATGGTGTAGCTGCTGTGTAAGACAGTTTGGTGGTTCCTTAGAAAGCTAAGTATAGAATTACTATATGACCTGGTAATCCCACTTCTAGGTATATAATTGAAAGTATCTACTCAAACAAATATTTGCACACCAGTGTTTACAGTGGCATTATTCACTATTGCCAAAAGATGAAAGTAACCTAAGTGTCCATCATCCAAGGATAGGATAAATAAAATGTGGTATATACATGCAAACAAATACTATTTAGCAGTAAAAAGGAATGAAGTCTTGATGCATGTGACAACATGGATGAACCCTGAAGACATCATGTTGAGTAAAATAAGCCAGACAAAAAAGGGACAAATAATGTATGACCTCACTGACATGTAAAAATTAGAATAAGCAATGTCACAGAGTCAGAATCTAGAATACAGGTTACCAGGGGCAGGGCTGGGAGTAGAGAATGGGAAGTTAACGCTTAAATTGTACAGAGTTTCTAGTTGGGTTGATTGTAAACCTTTGCTAATGGATGGTAGTAAAGGTAACACAACATTTTGAATGTAATGAACAACAATGAATTATATATGTAATGCAATTAAAAGGGGAAACTTTAGGTTGTATATATGTTACTAGAGTTAAAATTACAAAAAAAAAATCATAGAAGTGTACAACACAATGAACCTTATTGTAAAGATGGACTATGGACAATAGTACAATTACAAAAATGTTCTCTAATGAATTATTACAAATGTACCACACTAATGCAAGGTGTTAATAATAGGGTGGTATATGGGAACACTGCATTTTATGTATTTTATGCATGATATTTCTGTAAACCTACACTTTTCTAATAAATTTTTTTTAAAAGAAAGAATAAATGGAGAGGAATAAAAATAAAATGAATGGAACTTCTAAAAATGGTACATATAATTGTTGGAATAAAATTCAGTCAACAAAAATGGGTTATGGAGTGATCCTGAGTGATATGGAGGATAGAATAAAGAAGGCTAAGACATGTGTAACTGGAGTATTAGAGTGAAAATGCAAGAAAGAGACAGCGAGAAGATATTGGAAACCACCATAATTTCAATCTCCCCATGTATCCACAGATCAAAAAGGTGACCAAAGAAATCACACATAGCTCATGCCTACAATATAACTAGGATACAGAGAGTCTAAAATCCACAATCTACATGTAAGCAAGGAAATATGCTTCCTAAGACTAACAGGATGAGCTCTGGAACACACATTGCACTGGCTGTACTGGAAAGTACAACAGCCTCCTAATAGAAGACATATAAAAAGTTAGGCACCAATTTTTAGATAAAATTTCCCTTACTCTGTCCTCAAAAGAGGGAGCAACTGAATTGAGAAAGTAAGAAATCTGATTTTCCTTTTTCTTTCTCCCTACCCCATAGGATCACCTGCTATTGCTGATCTAGGAAAACATAACAAATTAATAGCATCATCAAGAACAACAACAGAATCCAGCATTCACACAAAGTTTCTATAAGGACAAAACAGAAAATGAAAATAGATTTTTCAGCAGAAAAGGAAAAGCAAAGAAAAAAGTTTAATGAATATGAAGCAGAGACAAGTTGAAAATAATACTCCAATTTAAGTTACATATAATTAAATGAGCAGTTTCATACATGAAAACTAACAACAGAAATGGACAAACAACTGGAAGATGTAAAATGTGACTAGATAGAATTCAGATAAAAATATTGAAGATTGAGGAGAAACTATCTCATAATTAGATACTAAATTACCAAGTGAACAAAGTTACAATAAAGGTCATAAAGAGTAAAAATATGAAAAGCCAATGCAATTAAACTAACAAAGAGGCAAAGAGATCTAAAGGAAAGTGTTAGCTGTAGAAGGCAGACAAAGAAGATAGAATATATGGAGTTTCTACAGAAGAAAATCAAATCAATGGAACAGAATATTCTGCAAAATCATTACCTAAGAATAATTTTCTAAAATAAAATAATATAAGAATCTACATATTAAAAAAGCACACTGTATACTTGAGAAAATAGACCCAGAATGGTCACCTTCCAGACATAGCTTAGTAAAATTACTACACTCTATAAATAAAGAAAATAATCCTCTGGGCAAAAAACCCGAGTCTTTATGAGATTATACAAAATAAGTAACTCCTCAGTAGTAAAATGAAAAGTAAGACAATTTTTTAAAATTCACACAAGAAAAGATGGTATGAGCCAATGAATTATCCCACAAAGTTTTTCTTCTAGAATTAAATCCATATACAAGACACCTCAAAAAATAGTACATGATAAGACTTTTCTAAGGTGCCAGTGGATAGGCTTGTTCTCTCCAGTAAATGATTAGGAAATAATAGAAGCTTTGAATATATATATAATTTTAGATGTAAGATTAAAACAAAGGTCAGAATAAGGATGGAAGTATAGTATGGAAATGCCATGTGCTATGAAAAACAGGAATAGTGCAATTTAAAAAGTAGAATTCAAACAGAGAGAGAAAAGTGAAGTGCAATACTCAATGATTATTTCATTGGTAATAAATAGAAGTAAAAGGATATTACTTAAGACTGTTAAAATGAATAGAAGACAGCCAGGTAAGGTAAAAGAGGACTAAAAGCATTATATAAGACTATTAGTAGAAAGATCACTACTAGAAAAAATACTAATCTTTTAAAATACTTAAAGAAGAACAAAAATATAAAATTAGAGAATACCAACTAGACTTTGAAAACAGTCAGTACATAAGACAGCATAAAATAAAGATAACAAAATAACTTAGAGCTGGAAACAACTTGTTAGTCATATTAAAAGTATATGTGGGAGGTGGGGCAAGATGGCGGACTGGTGAGCTGTATGTTTTAGTTACTCCTCCAGGAAAGTAGGTAGAAAGCCAGGAACTGCGTGGACTGGACACCACAGAGCAATCTGACTTTGGGCATACTTCACACAACACTCATGAAAACGTGGAACTGTTGAGATCAGCGAAATCTGTAAGTTTTTGCGGCCAGGGGACCCGCGCCCCTCCCTGCCAGGCTCAGTCCCGTGGGAGGAGGGGCTGTCAGCTCCGGGAAGGAGAAGGGAGAACTGCAGTGGCAGCCCTTATCGGAAACTCATTCTACTGATCCAAACTCCAACCATAGATAGACTGAGACCAGACACCAGAGAATCTGAGAGCAGCCAGCCCAGCAGAGAGGAGACAGGCATAGAAAAAAAACAACACGAAAAACTCCAAAATAAAAGCGGAGGATTTTTGGAGTTCTGGTGAACATAGAAAGGGGAAGGTCAGAGCTCAGGCCCTGAGGCGTATATGCAAATCCCGAAGAAAAGCTGATCTCTCTGCCCTGTGGACCTTTCCTTAATGGCCCTGGTTGTTTGTCTCTTAGCATTTCAATAACCCATTAGATCTCTGAGGAGGGCCCTTTTTTTTTCTTTTTTCTTTTTTTTTTTTTTAATCCTTTTTTCTTTTTCTAAAACAATCACTCTAAGAAGCCCAATACAGAAAGCTTCAAAGACTTGCAGTTTGGGCAGCTCAAGTCAAGAGCAGAACTAAGAGAGCTCTGAGACAAAAGGCAATAATCCAGTGGCTGAGAAAATTCACTAAACACCACAACTTCCCAAGAAAAGGGGGTGTCCGCTCACAGCCATCATCCTGGTGGACAGGAAACACCCCTGCCCATCGCCAGCCCCATAGCCCAGAGCTGCCCCAGATAACCCAGTGTGACGGAAGTGCTTCAAATAACAGGCACACACCACAAAACTGGGCGTGGACATTAGCCTTCCCTGTAACCTAAGCTGATTGTCCCAGAGCTGGGAAGGTGGAGCAGTGTGAATTAACAAAGCCCCATTCAGCCATCATTTCAGCAGACTGGAAGCCTCCCTACACAGCCCAGCAGCCCAGAACTGCCCTGGGGGGACGGCACTCACCTGTGACATAGCACAGTCATCCCTCAACAGAGGACCCGGGGTGCACAGCCTGGAAGAGGGGCCCACTTGCAAGTCTCAGGAGCTATACGCCAACACCAAGGACTTGTGGGTCAGTGGCAGAGACAAACTGTGGTAGGACTGAACTGAAGGATTAGACTATTGCAGCAGCTTTAAAACTCTAGGATTACCAGGGAGATTTGATTGTTAGGGCCACCCCCCCTTCCTGACTGCCCAGAAACACGCCCCATATACAGGGCAGGCAACATCAACTACACACGCAAGCTTGGTACACCAATTGGACCCCACAAGACTCACTCCCCCACTCACCAAAAAGGCTAAGCAGGGGAGAACTGGCTTGTGGAGAACAGGTGGCTCGTGGACGCCACCTGCTGGTTAGTTAGAGAAAGTGTACTCCACGAAGCTGTAGATCTGATAAATTAGAGATAAGGACTTCAATTGGTCTACAAATCCTAAAAGAACCCTATCAAGTTCAGCAAATGCCACAAGGCCAAAAACAACAGAAAATTATAAAGCATATGAAAAAAACAGACGATATGGATAACCCAAGCCCAAGCACCCAAATCAAAAGATCAGAAGAGACACAGCACCTAGAGCAGCTACTCAAAGAACTAAAGATGAACAATGAGACCATAGTACGGGAGACAAAGGAAATCAAGAAGACCCTAGGAGAGCATAAAGAAGACATTGCAAGACTAAATAAAAAAATGGATGATCTTATGGAAATTAAAGAAACTGTTGACCAAATTAAAAAGATTCTGGACACTCATAGTACAAGACTAGAGGAAGTTGAACAACGAATCAGTGACCTAGAAGATGACAAAATGGAAAATGAAAGCATAAAAGAAAGAATGGGGAAAAAAATTGAAAAAATTGAAATGGACCTCAGGGATATGATAGATAATATGAAACGTCCGAATATAAGACTCATTGGTGTCCCAGAAGGAGAAGAAAAGGGTAAAGGTCTAGGAAGAGTATTCAAAGAAATTGTTGGGGAAAACTTCCCAAATCTTCTAAACAACATAAATACACAAATCATAAATGCACAGCGAACTCCAAATAGAATAAATCCAAATAAACCCACTCCGAGACATATACTGATCACACTGTCAAGCACAGAAGAGAAGGAGCAAGTTCTGAAAGCAGCAAGAGAAAAGCAATTCACCACATACAAAGGAAACAGCATAAGACTAAGTAGTGACTACTCAGCAGCCACCATGGAGGCGAGAAGGCAGTGGCACGATATATTTAAAATTCTGAGTGAGAAAAATTTCCAGCCAAGAATACTTTATCCAGCAAAGCTCTCCTTAAAATTTGAGGGAGAGCTTAAATTTTTCACAGACAAACAAATACTGAGAGAATTTGCTAACAAGAGACCTGCCCTACTGGAGATACTAAAGGGAGCCCTACAGACAGAGAAACAAAGAAAGGACAGAGAGACTTGGAGAAAGGTTCAGTACTAAAGAGATTCAGTATGGGTACAATAAAGGATATTAATAGAGAGAGGGGAAAAATATGGCAAACATAAACCAAAGGATAAGATGGCCGATTCAAGAAATGCCTTCACGGTTATAATGTTGAATGTAATGGATTAAACTCCCCAATTAAAAGATATAGATTCGCAGAATGGATCAAACAAAATGAACCATCAATATGTTGCATACAAGAGACTCATCTTAGACACAGGGACACAAAGAAACTGAAAGTGAAAGGATGGAAAAAAATATTTCATGCAAGCTACAGCCAAAAGAAAGCAGGTGTAGCAATATTAATCTCAGATAAAATAAACTTTAAATGCAGGGATGTTTTGAGAGACAAAGAAGGCCACTACATACTAATAAAAGGGGCAATTCAACAAGAAGAAATAACAATCATAAATGTCTATGCACCCAATCAAGGTGCCACAAAATACATGAGAGAAACACTGGCAAAACTAAAAGAAGCAATTGATGTTTCCACAATAATTGTGGGAGACTTCAACACATCACTCTCTCCTTTAGATAGATCAACCAGACAGAAGACCAATAAGGAAATTGAAAACCTAAACAATCTGATAAATGAATAAGATTTAACAGACATATACAGGACATTACATCCCAAATCACCAGGATACACATACTTTTCTAGTGCTCATGGAACTTTCTCCAGAATAGACCATATGCTGGGACATAAAACAAGCCTCAATAAATTTAAAAAGATTGAAATTATTCAAAGCACATTCTCTGACCACAATGGAATGCAATTAGAAGTCAATAACCATCAGAGACTTAGAAAATTCACAAATACCTGGAGGTTAAACAACACACTCCTAAACAATCAGTGGGTTAAAGAAGAAATAGCAAGAGAAATTGCTAAATATATAGAGGCAAATGAAATGAGAACACAACATACCAAAACCTATGGGATGCAGCAAAAGCAGTGCTAAGGGGGAAATTTATAGCACTAAACGCATATATTAAAAAGGAAGAAAGAGCCAAAATCAAAGAACTAATGAATCAACTGAAGAAGCTAGAAAATGAACAGCAAACCAATCCTAAACCAAGCAGAAGAAAAGAAATAACAAGGATTAAAGCAGAAATAAATGACATAGAGAACAAAAAAACAATAGAGAGGATAAATATCACCAAAAGTTGGTTCTTTGAGAAGATCAACAAGATTGACAAGCCCCTAGCTAGACTGACAAAATCAAAAAGAGAGAAGACCCATATAAACAAAATAATGAGTGAAAAAGGTGACATAACTGCAGATCCTGAAGAAATTAAAAAAATTATAAGAGGATATTATGAACAACTGTATGGCAACAAACTGGATAATGTAGAAGAAATGGACAATTTCCTGGAAACATATGAACAACCTAGACTGACCAGAGAAGAAATAGAAGACCTCAACCAACCCATCACAAGCAAAGAGATCCAATCAGTCATCAAAAATCTTCCCACAAATAAATGCCCAGGGCCAGATGGCTTCACAGGGGAATTCTACCAAACTTTCCAGAAAGAACTGACACCAATCTTACTCAAACTCTTTCAAAACATTGAAGAAAATGGAACACTACCTAACTCATTTTATGAAGCTAACATCAATCTCATACCAAAACCAGGCAAAGATGCTACAAAAAAGGGAAACTACCGGCCAATCTCCCTAATGAATATAGATGCAAAAATCCTCAACAAAATACTTGCAAATCGAATCCAAAGACACATTAAAAAAATCATACACCATGACCAAGTGGGGTTCATTCCAGGCATGCAAGGATGGTTCAACATAAGAAAATCAATCAATGTATTACAACACATCAACAAGTCAAAAGGGAAAAATCAATCGATCATCTCAATAGATGCTGAAAAAGCATTTGACAAAATCCAACATCCGTTTTTGATAAAAACACTTCAACAGATAGGAATTGAAGGAAACTTCCTCAACATGATAAAGAGCATATATGAAAAACCCACAGCCAGCATAGTACTCAATGGTGAGAGACTGAAAGCCTTCCCTCTAAGATCAGGAACAAGACAAGGATGCCCGCTGTCACCACTGTTATTCAACATTGTGCTGGAAGTGCTAGCCTGGGCAATCCAGCAAGACAAAGAAATAAAAGGCATCCAAATTGGAAAAGAAGAAGTAAAACTGTCATTGTTTGCAGATGATATGATCTTATATCTAGAAAACCCTGAGAAATTGACGATACAGCTACTCGAGCTAATAAACAAATTTAGCAAAGTAGTGGGATACAAGATTAATGCACATAAATCAGTAATGTTTCTATATGCTAGAAATGAACAAACTGAAGAGACACTCAAGAAAAAGATACCATTTTCAACAGCAACTAAAAAAATCAAGTACCTAGGAATAAACTTAACCAAAGATGTAAAAGACCTATACAAAGAAAACTACATAACTCTACTAAAAGAAATAGAAGGGGACCTTAAAAGATGGAAAAATATTCCATGTTCATGGATAGGAAGGCTAAATGTCATTAAGATGTCAATTCTACCCAAACTCATCTACAGATTCAATGCAATCCCAATCAAAATTCCAACAACCTACTTTGCAGACGTGGAAAAGCTAGTTATCAAATTTATTTGGAAAGGGAAGATGCCTCGAATTGCTAAAGACACTCTAAAAAAGAAAAACGAAGTGGGAGGACTTACACTCCCTGACTTTGAAGCTTATTATAAAGCCACAGTTGCCAAAACAGCATGGTACTGGCACAAAGATAGACATATAGATCAATGGAATCGAATTGAGAATTCAGAGATAGACCCTCAGATCTATGGCCGACTGATCTTTGATAAGGCCCCCAAAGTCACTGAACTGAGCCATAATGGTCTTTTCAACAAATGGGGCTGGGAGAGTTGGATATCCATATCCAAAAGAATGAAAGAGGACCCCTACCTCACCCCCTACACAAAAATTAACTCAAAATGGACCAAAGATCTCAATATAAAAGAAAGTACCATAAAACTCCTAGAAGATAATGTAGGAAAACATCTTCAAGACCTTGTATTAGGCGGCCACTTCCTAGACTTTACACCCAAAGCACAAGCAACAAAAGAGAAAATAGATAAATGGGAACTCCTCAAGCTTAGAAGTTTCTGCACCTCAAAGGAATTTCTCAAAAAGGTGAAGAGGCAGCCAACTCAATGGGAAAAAATTTTTGGAAACCATGTATCTGACAAAAGACTGATATCTTGCATAAATAAAGAAATCCTACAACTCAATGACAATAGTACAGACAGCCCAATTATAAAATGGGCAAAAGATATGAAAAGACAGTTCTCTGAAGAGGAAACACAAATGGCCAAGAAACACATGAAAAAATGTTCAGCTTCACTAGCTATTAGAGAGATGCAAATTAAGACCACAATGAGATACCATCTAACACCGGTTAGAATGGCTGCCATTAAACAAACAGGAAACTACAAATGCTGGAGGGGATGTGGAGAAATTGGAACTCTTATTCATTGTTGGTGGGACTGTATAATGGTTCAGCCACTCTGGAAGTCAGTCTGGCAGTTCCTTAGAAAACTAGACATAGAGTTACCATTCGATCCAGCGATTGCACTTCTCGGTATATACCCGGAAGATCGGAAAGCAGTGACACGAACAGATATCTGCACACCAATGTTCATAGCAGCATTATTCACAATTGCCAAGAGATGGAAACAACCCAAATGTCCTTCAACAGATGAGTGGATAAATAAAATGTGGTATATACACACGATGGAATACTACGCGGCAGTAAGAAGGAACGATCTCGTGAAACATATGACAACATGGATGAACCTTGAAGACATAATGCTGAGCGAAATAAGCCAGGCACAAAAAGAGAAATATTTTATGCTACCACTAATGTGAACTTTGAAAAATGTAAAACAAATGGTTTATAATGTAGAATGCAGGGGAACTAGCAATAGAGAGCAATTAAGGAAGGGGGAACAATAATCCAAGAAGAACAGATAAGCTATTTGACGTTCTGGGGATGCCGAGGAATGACTATGGCCTGTTGGTTTCTGATGGATATAGCAGGAACAAGTTCACAGAAATGTTGCTATATTATGTAACTTTCTTGTGGTAAAGTAGGAACATGTTGGAAATTAAGCAGTTATCTTAGATTAGTTGTCTTTTTCTTACTCCCTTGTTATGGTCTCTTTGAAATATTCTTTTATTGTATGTTTGTTTTCTTTTTAACTTTTTTTTCATACAATTGATTTGAAAAAAGAAGGGAAAGTTAAAAAAAAAAAAAAAAGAAAAAAGACAAACAAGGAAAAAAAAAAAACAAAAAAAAAAACGATGTAGTGCCCCCTTGAGGAGCCTGTGGAGAATGCAGGGGTATTCACCTACCCCACCTCCATGGTTGCTAACATGACCACAGACATAGGGGACTGGTGTTTTGATGGGTTGAGCCCTCTACCATAAGTTTTACCCTTGGGAAGACGGTTGCTGCAAAGGAGAGGCTAGGCCTCCCTGTATTTGTGCCTAAGAGTCTCCTCCTGAATGCCTCTTTGTTGCTCAGATGTGGCCCTCTCTCTCTGGCTAAGCCAACTTGAAAGGTGAAATCACTGCCCTCCCCCCTACGTGGGATCAGACACCCAGGGAAGTGAATCTCCCTGGCAACGTGGAATATGACTCCCGGGGAGGAATGTAGACCCGGCATCGTGGGATGGAGAACATCTTCTTGACCAAAAGGGGGATGTGAAAGGAAATGAAATAAGCTTCAGTGGCAGAGAGATTCCAAAACGAGCCGAGAGATCACTCTGGTGGGCACTCTTACGCACACTTTAGACAACCTTTTTTAGGTTCTAAAGAATTGGGGTAGCTGGTGGTGGATACCTGAAACTATTAACCTACAACCCAGAACCCATGAATCTCGAAGACAGTTGTATAAAAATGTAGCTTATGAGGGGTGACAGTGGGATTGGGAATGCCATAAGGACCAAACTCCACTTTGTCTAGTTTATGGATCGATGTGTAGAAAAGTAGGGGAAGCAAACAAACAGACAAAGGTACCTAGTGTTCTTTTTTACTTCAATTGCTCTTTTTCACTCTAATTATTATTCTTGTTATTTTTGTGTGTGTGCTAATGAAGGTGTCAGGGATTGATTTAGGTGATGAATGTACAACTATGTAATGGTACTGTAAACAATCGAAAGTACAATTTGTTTTGTATGACTGCGTGGTATGTGAATATATCTCAATAAAATGATGATTAAAAAAAAAAATAAATAAAAAAGAAGGGGGAGTTAAAAAAAAAAAAAAAAGAAAAACAAGGAAAAAAAAAGATGTAGTGCCCCCTTGAGGAGCCTGTGGAGAATGCAGGGGTATTTGCCTACCCCACCTCCATGGTTGCTAACATGACTGCAGACATAGGGGACTGGTGGTTTGATGGGTTGAGCCCTCTACCATAGGTTTTACCCTTGGGAAGACGGTTGCTGCAAAGGAGAGGCTAGGCCTCCCTATGGTTGTGCCTAAGAGCCTCCTCCCGAATGCCTCTTTGTTGCTCAGATGTGGCCCTCTCTCTCTGGCTAAGCCAACTTGAAAGGTGAAATCACCGCCCTCCCCACTACGTGGGATCAGACACCCAGGGGAGTGAATCTCCCTGGCAATGTGGATTATGACTCCCGGGGAGGAATGTAGACCCGGCATCATGGGACGGAGAACATCTTCTTGACCAAAAGGGGGATGTGAAAGGAAATGAAATAAGCTTCAGTGGCAGAGAGATTCCAAAAGGAGCCGAGAGGTCACTGGTGGGCACTCTTATGCACACTTTAGACAACCCTTTTTAGGTTCCAAAGAACTGGGGTAGCTGGTGGTGGATACCTGAAACTCTCACACTACAACCCAGAACCCATGAATCTCGAAGACAGTTGTATAAAAATGTAGCTTATGGGGGGTGACAATGGGATTGGGAAAGCCATAAGGACCACACTCCACTTTGTCTAGTTTATGGATGGATGAGTAGAAAAATAGGGGAAGGAAACAAACAGACAAAAGTACCCAGTGTTCTTTTTTACTTAAATTGCTCTTTTTCACTCTAATTATTATTCTTGTTATTTTTGTGTGTGTGCTAATGAAGGTGTCAGGGATTGATTTAGGTGATGAATGTACAACTATGTAATGGTACTGTAAACAATCGAAAGTACGATTTGTTTTGTATGACTGCGTGGTATGTGAATATATCTCAATAAAATGAAGATAAAAAAAAAAAGTATATGTGGACATAACTCCCTTATTCAAAGAAAAAAAGATTTTCAAATTATCTCATAAATCAAAAGCAAAACAACTCTGTGCTGTATAGAGGAAATATATCTGCAGCAAAGTGATTCATGAAAGCTAAAAGGGACGGATGATGCAAATAGAAATCTGCGTTGTAATTTTGATATCGGAAGGCTGGAATTCAGGAGAAAAAAGCATTAATGCAGATGAAGCCCATTTTATAATGCTGGAGCCTAAACTCTATGAAGAAATTTGGCATTTATGACTAAGCACCAAATATTTCAGCAATTTTTATTAAACATAAGCTATGGGCAGGATGCACAGATAACTAGACAATGGTTTCATAAGAAATTTTTATACAATACTATTAGTCCAAGACAGGGCAAATGGATAAAAATAAATAAGAATATAGAAGACCTAAACAACATAATCAATATATAAATAGATATCAATGAGTTAGAAAACAGAAAAGTATTACATTAAAATTAAGAAGAGAACTAACACATTAAATCCTGGTTTTTGGGGGTGGTGGTGGTGAATAGTAAATGAAAAAAAGCTGACAAACCTCCAATGTAATAAAATGTGTAGAAATCATAAGTGAATAAAACATGAAGTAAAGAAGGGAAATCACCATCAAAAAAGAGGAAATAAACTCATAAGACTACTTCATTCATATATGCAGGTAGCTTTGAAAATCTAGATGAAATTATAGTGTTTTAGAAAATACAATTTATCAAAACTGAACTGAGCAGAAACAAAAAACTTAAAAGGAACCATATCGTATAAGAAAATTAGAAAGGTTTTGAAAGTTTACCAACCAAAAATGCTGAGCCACCTTGTTGATATTTTAATAGATGAATTCAACTGAACTTTTAAATTTCAGATAATCCTAAAGCTACTTACTCCATTCCTAAGCGTAAAAGAGAAGGAAAACTTAGAAATATTTTTGTGCAGGGATCATAATATTGGTACATATAATTCAAACATTGTTTAAAATAGAACACAATAGAACAATCTTAACTACATACATTAATAAAACATCCTGTAGAATATAGAGGATATAAAATATTGGAACCAAAATCTAATATACATCAAAAATAATTTATCATGATCAAGTGAAGTTTATTTTAGGAAATCAAAGAAGACTCAAAATCAGTAAACCTATTAATATTATTCAATAGATTAATAATCTAGGGAGAAAAATTATATCTTCATTTTCTTAGGTTCTGAAAAGGTATGTAACAACACCCATTACTGATAAAAAAAATTCAATAAAATAAGAAATGACAGATATTTCCTTAACTTGATAAATTTATTCCTCATTGCAAAATCCAAAATTCCGACTTAATGGAGAATACTGAAGGTAATCCAAGTAAAGTCAAAGAAGTGGTTAAATCTATTTGTAAATTATATGATATTATACATGGAAAACCCAGGAAAGTCGATGAGAAATAATGGCTAAAACATCAGAGAATTCAGCAAGGCATCAATATATAAGTTAAATATACAAAGACTCCATAGTCCACATAATCAAATATTAACAATTTAGGCATTCTAATGGAAAAGAGGACATAAATTACAAGAAGAAATTAAATATACCCAAGCAAAAAAAGTTAAACAAGCAAACAAATATACACCTAAGTACAATCCTGTAAAGAGATGTATAAAACCTACATAAAGACAACTTTAAAACACTCTCAAAGACAAAAATAATGGTAAAAATTGAAAGGCATCTCATGTTCTTGAATAGGATTACTCAATGTCATAAATGTTTAATTATCCTCAGTTCAAATATGAACTTAATGTAATACAAATATAAACATCAATATTTATATTTTGGAGGCTACACACACATAGATTCTAGAATTCATGTGGAAGAAATAGCAAGTAAGAATAGCCAGGTATTTCATAAACAATAAAAAAATAAAAAATATCAAAGGTTTAAAAATATCATAAAGCCTACATGGCTAAAATGATGTGTTACTGGTACTTGAATAAAGAGATAGATCTATAGAAAAATTAGAAAGTCTAGAAACAGACACATGTATTCTTAAAAATTAATGTGAAAAAGATGGCATTTCAAATTGCTAGGAAAATATTGAATTTTTAATAAATGATGTTGAGAAAATGGATAGTCATTTTGCAAAAAGTTACATGGATTTTACATCACCTATTAGGCTAAACTCTATAAATGGATCACATAATTAAAAGAGAAAACTACATACAAATACTAAAACAAAACCTCAATTCATTTATAATCTGGGAGTGTGAAAATATTTCTAACCATCATTTAAATTCAGAAGAAATTAAAAAAGATTGATACATTTGATTACATGAAATAGTAAAAAAAATACATATATATTTTCTACAGCAAAAAATAGCATAAGCAAAGTCAAAAGCCAAATAACACTCTGGAAGAAAGTACTTTTAACAAATATCACCAAAATTAAAAATGGCCAATAACCTCTGAATGAAGAACCTTTAAAATTGAGTAAAAATGGGCAAGATGTGAACAGACACCTCAAAAAGTGGTTTTAAACATGTGACATGTTCCTTGAACTTATGAAAATATTTATTAAAACATAAAAATTGCTTAACTACTTCGTAATAAAAGAAATGAAAATAGAAACTGCACTGACATTGCATTTCTTAACTATCAGATAACCCCCCCCCCAAATATTTATACTATACTATTGGGGTTTGAATCATGCCCCCAACAAAGGCATGTTCAGGCACGTTCAGTTCCCATCCCTGGTCCTGTGGGTATGGATGTCCTGTGGGCATTTGTAAACAGAGCCTTTGAAGATGTCCCCAAACTGAATGAGGGTGGGCCTTAATCCAATATGGCTGAAGTCTCTACAAGCAAAGGAAACTGGACACAACGAAGAAGCCATGAGGAGCAGTCAGAAGCTGGATGTCAACAGGACCCAGAAGAGAAAAGGGAAGCTGCTGCCATGTGCATTGCCATGTGATGGAAATGGCAAGAAACCCGAAAGATTGGCAGTCAGCCAGAAGATACCGACCTTGTAAGGAAGCAAGACTTCTAGCCTCAGAACCAGGAGCCAATAAATTCCTTTTGTTGAACCAACCCATTGTATGTTATTTGTTTTAGCAGCCAAGAAACTAAAACACATACTGTTAAAAAGGCTGCAGAGGAAAAGGTACTTTAAGAGATTACTATTATATGCCAGTGGCACAAACCCTATGAAGGGAGATTCAGCAATATCCAACAAATTTACAAATGCCCTTCCTTGCCATTTGAAACCAGTACTTCCAATTTTAGGATTCTATGTTGACGATATTCCTCCATAAATATGAAACGAAGTTAATGACTGGGATATTATTAGTAAAAGCAAAAGACTGGATACAATCTAAATGTTTATCAGTCACTGCTGATAAACAAAACACTATACAAAGAATGAAAATGGTTGCTATGTAGTTATATCATATGTTTACCAGGATATATTGTTAACTGGGGAAGGTATGGATCAATGCTTATGGTATGATATCTTGCACTAAGAAAAATGGGGAATAAGAATTCATTTTAAAAAATAAACAAATCCTGGAAGAATAAATTAGAAGTGAATAAAAATGATTGCCAGTTGGATACAGAGAAAAGGTCAGAGAGGGATATAAATGGAAGTGAGATTTCTCTGCCAATACTTTTTAAATATACTTTTTTCTTATATATCATAATATATATAATATTTTATATAATATATTGCATATTATGCAATACTGGGAAATATAATTTTAATATATTATACATAATTTGATATGTAGTATAATATATATCTTACAGCTTTTTATTGATTCAGTTAAATTTCTTATATATTCAAAAACTAACTCAAAAAGAAAAAAACAAGAAGTAAACCCTAAATTAAAAATAAACTGACATAAATCCAACTGCAAATCTAATTGGCAACATAAACCACACTGAGAAAATAACTGATTCAAGAGACCTTCATATACTCTATTTGTCCATTTGACTGTATGTCCATTTTTAGTGGAAAATAGTCCCAGATTTTAAGAAAAACCCTAGCAAATCCATAATCAACTTCACTTTTTATTTTTGGTATTGCTGTTTTCAACAATTTGATGAATATTGTAGAAAATAGGAAATAAGTAATTTTATTAATATTATTAGGAACCAAGATTTTTACTACAAGAGGAAAGATAAAAGTACAAAATTAAAGAAGTTACATAAGAACCATGTAATGTTAATAAAAAAATTAAGTGAAAGTTTGACAAGGCATGGCATATTCATATGATACAAAAGCAACACTCTACAAGTTGTGTGCTTATTGCCAATGGGAAAATATTCCTTAATAATAGAAAGAATTATAAGTCCTTTATGGAATGCATCACTTATGAAGTGTTCTGTCAAAAATGTTTAATCTGATTATATCCAAGCTTTTAGACCTAACTTTGAAGATCACAGGAAATCCAAAGGATAGAGGTAGAGGAACAAGTTAAACCATGAGAAAACAGGCAAATCCAGAGAATGGGCATTCTATAAGATAACTGGTTTGGTCTTTTAAAAAAGTCAATGTATATATTAAAAAAAAAAGTGGGGTCTGTTCTATTTCAGAGACTAGAGAGACAAAAATGCAATGAGTGCATACTGATTATATGCCAGCTTAAAAATAACAGCTGTAGAAGTCATTTTGGGGATAATGTATGAATTCAGACTGGATGTTACAGGATATTAGGAAAACAGTTTCAGTTTTCTTCAGTAAGATAATATTGTGGTTACTTTGGCAATTATTATTTCTAGGAGATGTCCTCTAAAAAATCATGGTATCTGCAACTTATTTTCAACTGGTTCTGCAAAAAAACTAGATTAAAAAATAGGGCAAATTTAAACTTTTCTGTACATCTGAAAAGATTAAAAAACTAAAATAGCTGAGCATTTTCCAAGTCCATGAAAGACATAAATCACAGATTGAAGAAAGAGTAAGCAATAATGGCCTGAAAAGGAACAGTTTATGTAGAACCACCCAGAATCTGATTTAATACTGAAAGAACACCTTTATATTTTATACTGAGGGAAAATTTTAAAAATGAATAACAGACAAACAGAAAGTAACCAAAGCACAAGCACAGACTGCTCATTTTTTAAACATAAAAATTTCATTTGTAGATAATACTGAATGAGTATTGCAGTGTAAAATAGAAAAACACTACAATCAAGTTGTAATACGAGTATGTAGATATTAATCTTGTTTTAAAATGCAAGACATAAACAAGTATAAATAGCACTAAAGTTTATACACAAATTAAAATCAAGTAACAAATTTGTTGTCTTCTATCTCAGTAAACTACATTCTCTGGAAAATGACAAATATCTAGGTAACTGTTCTCATATTCACATTATACCGAGACTAAAATTCTACCAAGAATTATTATAGAATAATATATTTAATGTGACAACCAGGTGGCAACCTAGCATTATAGTGAAGGGCAGGAAGTTTGGAGCCAGAATGTCTGAGTTGGATCCTGGCTTCACCATCACTATGTGTTGTTGGGTAGTTACTTGATGATTCTGTGTCTTTAAAAAAAGGCACTTATATCACTGTGTTGTTATAAAGATTAAATGAATTGATACTTGTAAAACAAGTGGTGGCACATTTTAAGTCCTATTTTAGTACTTATAAAACAATATACTTGAGTCTTCAGGTTTGGATATGAATTAGCTATTTTATATCCTAAAGCCAAAATAATTTAATAATAATTTAATAATTTAATCTAAATTAAATGGACAAGGTATAATTCAAAGGTCATCATCCAATTCAATATATATTCTTTCTTCCTCACCTAGAGGAGATTTCCTTCAAGTAAGCATATCTCTGGGACCAGATTAAAAAAGAAATTATAGCATAACACCAATAATCAGACTTTTGGGAAATTATGAATATATGAATATTTAAAGGTATATTACCCACTGAGATCACTCAGTACATTTCACCCTCTCCCACAATCTCTTTCCCTTATATTATTTTAGTTCAATTCAACATAAAAATATAAAAATCATATGGTAATAGACCATATACTAAATGAAAGTGCTCAATAAATTTTTGCAAAATTAAGTCATACTTAAAGATGTTTAGGATAGTATTCAGAGTTTAGAATTTGGACTCAAAATTTTCTAGGTTAGAATCCAGAAAGAACCTGGCTTTTAACAATGAATATGATGTGGGCAAATAAAT
The DNA here is from genome assembly GCF_015220235.1 of Choloepus didactylus. NCBI lineage: Eukaryota > Metazoa > Chordata > Mammalia > Pilosa > Megalonychidae > Choloepus > Choloepus didactylus. The sequence continues at coordinate 47,460,615 of NC_051322.1, read as the reverse complement.
TGCTTAATTATGTAAGTCCAAATTTCTTCATCTGTAAAATGGCAATAATAATACTTTATTGCCTGGTGTAACCATGAGGATTAAATCATATAATACACTTATATAGTGCCTGATACCTATAGTGCCTAATAAATATCTACTGTTATTATCACAGTAAATGATCAATAAATGGTAACTTAAGCTCCAGGAGCTAGACTTTATCTTTTGTAGCCACACTGACTCTACAGAAGTAAGCAAAGTGCTTAGCACATAGCAGATGCTCAACAAATATCTGTGAACTAACAACTTTAATAAATTAGAATTCAATTTATTGAATATCTACTTCATCAACTCTTGTGGAAGAAACGATACATTCAATTTTGTCTCTTACCAAGAGCTGTAGCTAATTGTCAAAGGAGTGTCCTGTTTTTATATTTTAATATTTTATGCTTGTTTCTAGGTCTACAAAGTTTCTTCTCTCCATACCTAGAAAGCTTTAGTAACTTGGTCAGAGACACAAAACTACGATTTGGCAGAGCTATGTTTGACTTGAATCTGATCACCTGCCCCCTTCTTAAATGATTTAAAAATTCTGGATCTTGGTAGCTGTGATGGTTAGGTTCATGTGTCAACTTGGCCAGGTGATGGTACCCAGCTTTCTGGTCAAGCAAGCACTGGCCTAACCATTGCTGCAAGGACATTTGTGGCTGGTTAATAAACCAACAAGCTGGTTTATTAAATCATCAGTCAATTGGCTGCAGCTGTGACTGATGACATCAATGAAGGGCGTGTCTTCCACAATGAGAGAATGCAGTTGGCTGGATTTAATCCAATCAATCAGTTGAAGACTTTAAAGTGAGACAGATTGAGGCCCTTCACTTCTTTGGCTGCCCAGCGAAGCATTTCCTGAGGAGTTCGTCGCAGTTGCCAGTTCATTTCCTGAGGAGTTCATCAAACATGTTCATCGAAGTTACCAGTTTGTTTCCTGAGGAGTTCACTGAATATCTTCATCGGAATTGCTAGTTTGCTGCCTTCCCTACGGAATTTGGACTCATGCATACCCACAATTGTGTGAGACACTTTCATAAATTTTATATTCACAGATATCTCTCATTGATTCTGTTTCCCTAGAGAACCCTAACTAATACAGTAGCCAAACTCATTTTTGAAAGATGTGAAATACACATCCTTATGTTTTCCTTTTTTTAAGCTTTCTAATTTGAAATACTTTCATATTTTCAAAAATAGTTATAGGAGAGTTACAAAAAAAACATTATTTTTGTAATAATGTGAACCCCACAAAAATACTAGAAACACCCCCCTACCCCCCGCCGATACTCTAATCTTTTCCAATATTTTCTTTGTAGTTATCGTGGGTCTTATTAAGATCTTAAATCCATAAATCTCATTTGCTGTGTTGCCAACTTAACTCCAATAGTATACGCAAACTATGTTCTTAAATCCCTATTTCCCCCCACCTTTATGTAGTTCTTGTCATAAATTGCATGTTCATACATTATGAGTCCAAAACCACTGATTTATCATTACATTTTATGTGTTTGCCTTTTAGATCCTATAGGAAATAAAAACTGAAGTTACAGACCAAAAATAAAATAATACTGGCATTTATATTTATCCCTGTCATTACCCGTTACCCCTACCAGAGACCTTTAGCTCTTCATGTGGCTTCTATCTACTGTCTATTGTCCCTTCCTTTCAACCTGCAGAACTCTCTTTAGCATCTCTTACGGGGCCTGTCTAGTGGTGGCAAACTCCCTCAGCTTTTGTTTCTCTGGGAATGTCTTAATCTCTCCCTCATTTTTGAAAACTGTTTTGCCAGATATAGGTTTCTTGGATAGCAATGTTTTACTTTCAGCACTTTAAATATGTCACCCCACTGCCTTCTTGCCTCTGTGATTCCCAATAAGAAAATAGCATTTAATTTTATTGACACTCACTTCCATGTGATACATTCCTTCTCTTTTGGGGATTTCAGAATTCCATCTTTATCTTTTGCAGCCAATAGTTTGATTATAATATTTCTCGGCATGTGTCTATTTGGTTTTATCCTATTTGGAATTCCTTGAGCATCTTGGATGTGTATATTCATGTCTTTTGTTAAATTTGGTAGTTTTCTGCCATAATTTTCTTTGAATAGTCTCTCAGCCCCTGTCTTTTCTTCTCCTTCTGAGACTACTAAATGCGTATGTTGGTACGCTTAATGGCATCCCGCAGTTTTGTCTGGCTCTGTTCACTTTCTTTCACCCTTTCTTCTTTCTACTCCTCCCTGAACATTTCTGTGCATGTGTCTTGTCTTGGCCATGCCCTGTGGCCCCAGGAAGTCTCCCATTTACACAGATATAAACGTCCTCTCTTCCCTAGGAAACAGTTTCCTCAGGGTCCTGGGCACTGTGCTGTATGCCCTACAGCCAACAATCCCTTGCCTCGGGGTGCCCCTTGACTGCTCTCCCACGGCATTCCATAGAAGAGTTCAGTGAGTCGCCTTCTACACACAGGGCAAGTTCTGGAATAGCGAGCCTGCGATGAGTGACCTGGCTCAGTCCCTCATTCCACCACCAGAGAGATGGGGCCAGACGTACATGCTCGCAGTCTGTGCAAGAGGGTTACTCTGCTCCCTCCAGAAATGGGACCAGGGACCCAGACTGGGAGTGTGGGCCAGCTGGGAGCTGAACTGGTGAGGGCATGGGGGAGGAGTCAGCCGGGGCACCAGGAGATCCTACGTCTTTTAAATTGCCTTTTTCTTGGTTTGGTGTTTGCCCTGTTGTTACAATCCTTTAACTGTTTTCTGGAGCTTTAAGAAATATGTTTTGCCAGTTCTTGCTGGTTGTTCAAAGTTTGTATCACTGGACGGAGCACAGAAGTTTCTTACTCAGCTATTTTGATGGGGTGGGATGCTTTGTGGTTTTTCTTACTTTTTAAAACATAAAATAAGTATGGCCTGTATTTATTAAAAATGAAAAACTTTACAAGATAAGGTTGACTATAAGCAAAAATAGTACAGTAACTTGAGAACTAAATGATACTATTTAACATTTAAAATATTTTAGAAGAAAAAAATTAAAGTATTATCAATTTTATGACAATTCTCCAAACCATAGTTCCATGAGAACTGAGACAATCTATTTTTGCTACTGAATAGCAATTTCACACATTAATTCAAAGATAATTTTAACTTTTATTACTAAATACCATAAGTATTAAAATGCCTCATGTATCTAATATTTGAGCTGAATCTCACAAAGTAAATGATTCCTCATTTTTAACTCAGCTTTAACATTTATTGTGTATGGTAAAATCATTGTATTAGAAACTGGAATTATGCTGTCTTTTTGGGTGTAGGTATTTTGGGCAGTTCCAAGCAACAACATGGTATTATTTTGTAAGCATTGCATATTGGCACACACAACTCTCTTCTGTCTTTATGTTACTTAAAAAAAAAAACAAAAACTGAAAAAGCAAAGATTTTACAAGTTATCCTACTTTAGTTGCTTCAGTCAGCTAAATAATCAGAGCAGAATTGGGAGGAAAAAAATACAAAGAGCACAATAAAGAAAAAGTGTATTCAAACCTCAGGCTTATGATGATGTCCCAGGGCAAATATTAATTGTTCTGGTTTCTCTAATTTCATTCCTTTCTTTCCATAGCTTCTGTATTTCATAGTTTTAACCAATATCTTACAAAGTGGCAGCCTACATTTTGAGAGTGTCATTTCTGTGATATGTCCTTAATTCACTGGCAATGTTTGTTAAGTATGAAACTATTAGCTTCTCACCTGATACCACTAATTTTATATAGTTTAAGGTGCAAAATAGTCTTTATGGATGAAATTTTGTCTGCTTAATCCATCTGCCAGCAAATTCTTTTTTTCTGGCCAAATATTGCTTAGGGCCTTCAAGTGTTTCTTCATCTGTGAAATGAAAAGAGGTACTTCCAACCTAAAATGCTCTGTTCTTCATATCCCCTTGTAAGTTCAAAAATCTTTCTACAGAGTTATATACTAAACACTAAAGAACCCTATTCTGGATGCACTCTTAGTTTTCTTTAAATCTTTTATTTAAGCAAAGGCCTAATGATAAGTTCAGTTTTGCTGTTTTTCATTTCTAATTCTTTAAGGATGCTCTAAGTCAAGTACCTTGTCCTCACTTGTTTTAAATACTTGCTATCATTTTTTTTTAATTGAATAGTGACCTTTACTCTTTTAAACAAAAAAGATCATCTTGGAAGGTCAAAATTTGTCAGAATTGTAGATCACAAGCATTCTGAGGCAATTATTCAGTAAAAACTTGTGATAAATATATTGTATGATGGTAGAATATTCTAGTAGTTTCTGGAAACAGAGGCTCTCGCACTGGAATATGAAATAGAACCTTTTTGTTTTTTTTACATATTTATGAAATGAAACATGATATAAAAATATTTATATTGCAAATAGCAGATGTTCCAACTAAATTGCTTCATGATTGTTCTTATTTATAGGTGGTTTTAGACAAAAAAGATTTCTGGAGGCTTTCAAGCAAATCACTGTATAACAAATCTCTAAGAGTGTGTGTGTGTGTGTGTGTGTGTGTATGTGTACCCTGACTCTAAATCACTACTTTTTCACTTGTTATCTCTGGGGAAATAATCAAATAAAGATTTAAGGGTAGCTTCATTTTTGTCAAGGGAAAAGAGTGTAGACATATCTCGTGACAAACAGTGAGGTTTAAAAACAATAATTCCAATTTCAGATATATTCTTTCTATCCTTTATACACTTTCTAATAAAATTTTCTCTCTTCATTATTAGAAACATTTTAAAAATTTTTGTAAGGATTTCTAAACCTCACTTAGTAAATGGTTTCTACCCTATCCCCACCCCACCACTGGAACAGCATGCAGATAAATTTAGTCACTTTAATATATTTTTCAGAGATTAAATTAAACATTTTAATGGTATTTGAGCTCTAATAAACTGACAAGAAAATTATTATCTGATTATATATAATGGCAAACTTAATAGTAATTTACTTTAAAACTCAGACAAAAAATGTTAAATAATTAAATGCAGTTTACCGTAGAATACATCACCTGTATTAACTTCTTTTAAAGTCTCATAATGAGTTATTAAACACTAACATTTAAGTATATTTCTTAACTTACAAAATCATAGTCATGACAGAATATCCTGAGAATAGGAGAAATTATAAAGTTGTAAATAAATTCCCCAAGAGTATCCTAGAACTTAGCAATAAACTTCATTTAAATTTTTTTGCATTTCATATCAAATACACATTTTATATTAAGTATATATATAACATATATGTATTGGATTTAATATTGTATATAACTTAAAGCTTGTATATAATTACACTCAGACATATTTTTGGTATAAGCTTTATCAGTTTACCTTATATCAAGATAATTTCTATGTAATTTGTTAACTTAGAATTTATAGTTTAAAAAGGTTGTTTTACATTTTATTTTGTGGATGCAGTATAATTTACTTAACCATCTCCCAATTGCTGGGCATTTATTTTTAAAGACTTTGAAAGCCTTGAAATGCTTGACTGGATGAGTACTTGATAACAATGTTGAGAGACAAAGCTTATTATTTTTAACTTAAACATAGCTGCAGAATACTTAGTAAAGGCCAAGAAAACACATATCAAAGATCTCCTAATTCAGTTTATTCTTATCAGAATTATTTTCCTGGAGGATTTTAAAAACTGTAAGAATCAAACTAAGATTATAATTTGTGTTTGTTTATTTCATACTTCATATCAAATAGCTTTTAATGGAATCAAACCTCTCCGGGAACATAACTATTATATTCAATGTGTAGTTTTCCAGGGAAATGTAGCTTGGCTCATATTCTGAGAAGTTTATTATATTTGCCAAGGTATGTTTAATTTTGGAGGTCAAATAGCAAAATTATGCTGAACAGTAAATCTGTTAGAAACTTTCTTGAGTTTGAAATATCTTACAAATATTTTTTCATTACTCTTATCAATGGTCTTGAAGGATAATTTGCAGACATTGGTATTTTCATATCACAGATAATGAAATTACTATTCTAAGACTCTAGTTAGCAAAGTTGAGGCACTCAGTAGCCAGGCCTATATAGATAAGTAAAATGGGACTCTATAATTAGCAAAAAGAGAATAAGTAGTAAAGTAGGGAGGTAACAAAAAAAGCAAGACAAAACAAAAAACAAACCAAGAAAACATTACAAAATGTGGAGTTAATTTAAAAGCCTAAATAAAAGTCAATGTGTCTTATTATATGATTAATGATTATGATATCTACTTAGTAACATTGTGAATTAAGGAGCTAATTGTCTCCAAAAATAATACCTATTATTATTAGATAGTAATAAAGCACTTGGAGAATATGTTCATTGATGTATGAACTCACCAGAGTGGTCAAGAAAGACCTGGACTTTATTTTTTTCTAGGCAAACCTAGCATGTGACTCACATGTAAGATACGGAATAACATTTCTAAATCCTCAGTCTATTTGATTGCATAACCTTCAGTAGTTTGATCTTTACTGATTACCAAAGCTTTTATTCCTCACATTCATTTTAGAAGCAAAATTAAAGTCAGTTAAAATGTAGGCAAATATTAACATTGGGTAAAAATCTTCTCAAGAAAGAAAAGAATAAATGAAAGAAAAAACACAGGATGCCAAATATCCTGGTGGGGATTGTAAACTCTTCTGATTTGATAAGATCCTAACAATAAGCACTTTAAAGGCTACTTCTTGTAAAACAAAACAAAACAAAAGAAAAAAAACAGGACAAATAAAGCCACTTGTGAAAGTAGTCTTGCCACTTTTCTATAAATCCAAGTGGATCTGAATTATGTGATGCTCACTCTTCAAATAAATGTTTTCTAGTGACATGAAGATTCAGAAAAATGCTTCAACAGCAATAACTGGGATGGACGCTGTGTTGTAATAATTTGGATACACTTGACTAATGCAGTTATTTGCAATGAGGTTGGCTCAGTGCCCAAAGCAGTGAGCAAACAAATATAGCTTGGCAATTGTTTTCTACCTTTCAAGACAGCCAGAAATTTTCACACAGTCCAGGGGGACCACTGGTCACTGCAGCAGAGTCTGGTCATCAACACTGCCTCAGATATATTTTTAAAATAGTCTTTGTTAAACTCACCAATGTGTTTTTTTTTTTGTAAAAATGCTGGTGAGGTGCAAGCATTTTTAATCAAATTAGTATGCAACATAAGGCAGCTGTGTATTCAAATGGGTTTTTTAGCAATTTGGTTGTTTTCCTTATAATAACAGGAAAGAACATTTTGATTTTGAAGGTGACAGAGGCAATATTACTAGAATTAAACAATCTGAATTAGCTTTTTCATGAAATGTAATATGTTTTATGCTTTTAGATGGAATGCTCCGGTGCTTTCAGATGAGCCTTCCACTGTCACAGTCAATGGCCAGGAACAGAATAAGCTTTGGAGGTAGGATTATCCTCAAATTTAATTTTTTTTTTTTTAGAAGAAGCTAATGACAAATGTTTCTAGCAAACTTTGGGTTCATCTATGTTATAACTAGAGAACCAAGACAGGATATTAAAAGAAAAGATAAGTATAAAATTAGTAAACGAAGTTTGACATTTTGCTTATTCTATGCATTTAATGCCGAAAATGAATATAATCCCTAAAATTGTAAACAGTTTGCATGTCAGACAAAAGCTGCAAAATTTTTTATCTTTTTCGACTTAGGTAAATTCAGAAGTATAGTACATAACTATTTAACTTTGTTACTTGATAATGATTTTTTGCTGCAGAAACTTTGTAACCAAAGCTGATTAAACTTGAAAAGAGAGGCTTTTTTTTTGTTTTCCTACAGTTATATGGATTGGTTTTCAAAACAGCAACATTCAGAATCCAACGATATAACTATACAGATTGGAAGGTCTTGTTCATATTGGACAAGAGAACAGCCCTGAGGCGAATAAAAACATACATGTAGTGTTTAAAGAATATTTGGAATTCTTGAAATGAAAAGCTCCCATGGAACCATAGAGTACATGGTTAGCTGTGCAATTTTGGAAATGATGAAGAAGTTTCTGTGCTGTCTCCTCATAAGCTAGTTGTTTATTAATCTTTTAGGAAGCAGGGTCTTTTGACTATCTTAGCAACTAGAGCTGCTTATTATTAACAAGCGTTTTGTTGAAAGAGGTACTGATGACAAAAGAATTTTGAAGTTTCTGATAGTGGTAAGTCATTTCTTTTCTTTATGTTCATGAAAAGTTCAGCTAAAAATTGTGCCCAATAAAATGCATATATAAGAACATTTCACACTAAGGCTGGACAAAAAGATGATTAATATCAGTGATTGCAACATAGCCTAGAGGTCATATGGTCTAGCTTCAAAAGGATTAATGTCTGCCTAATAGAATAATTGTATGCACTGCTCTACAAATATTAGCAAGAGCAATGTGACTAAAGCGGGCTGCTAGTGTTCTGGGTGAAAAAACTTTAAAGCCACCTGGTATCTGAACATTAGCCTGGAAATCACAGGCTTCAATCTATAAGATAATCCATTCATGCAGTTTACACACTGAGATGGCTTTCCCCATGGATTTGTTCCATTATCCCAAATCAGTCCCTGGAACATGTGGACAGGTCTAATGTCACCTAGATAATATAGTAAAGAAACATTTATTATTTCATAGTGGTTCATCTGGTTGAGGGTTTTACACTCAGAGAAAGAAACAGAGATACAAACTGTAGATTAACACAGGTAATACTTTGCAATCAAAATCCTGTTTTCTTTATGAAAAAAAAAAGTGAATTAAGAATATGCTCACTTGTATGCTTTGTAAGAAGGGCGAATAAATCCAAAATGAGAGTTTCCAGGGATACAAATAGCATTCGGGGGGAATTTTTAAAGTCAATTCACATTTTCTGACAATATATAAGACATTAGTGTATACAAAAAGGAAGTAATGGGGTCTTTGCCTTCAGGGATCTAAGAGTCAAAACTCAGAGAGAAAACTTCCACAACTGAAACAACATAAATATAGCCACAACAGTGCTGAAAATAGTAAAACAATGCTTAATGTTTCAAACAGTACTTGTTCCTTAAATTATGTAATAATTTAAAATTTAATTTAGTGCTTAAATTTACTTGTATAACAATTTATAGCAGCATTTTGTTTATAATTTTGTTTCTTTAGGAAAATGTTTTGTTTACTGGAACATAAAATAAAAATTTTTAAATGTAGTTGTGAAAATGTGATTTTTAAATTAAAATATTAGTTCTAATATACTATTTACATTCTAAAACTTAAAATATCATATCAGAATGACTCCCTTAGAGCTAGATCCACTCACAGCAAGGCACCCAATAATTCTCCTTGCCCTTTATGAGTGATTTGCATTTTCTGTCTTTTCCATGAATATTAACTACTTCAGCTTTCCCTCCTTAGATAAACCATCTCAAAATGAATCCAGTTTGCATTGAGTATTTCCATAATCCACACCTTCAAATAAAATAAAATATAATAAATAATCATTGAATATTTTTACATGAAAAACACTGATCTTATCTTTCATTTCATATACTATGTGAGTGTTCTATAATGCTTAACACAAAAAGCTTCTGCCTACATAATGAAGCTGTAAATTCAATGAGGGAAGGACCCAGTATCCTAATTATTTTGAGTCCCTCCTACCACCAACTTATGAATGCCTACTATAGCAAATAGTTTACCACAAGAACTCAGTGAATGTTTATTAAATAAGTGGAAAAAAAGAAATTGCCTTCTTTGGCACACATGCTGCTGCCATATACTACATGTGATTGAAATGTCAATACTACCATCATCTGGCTTCTGCCTTTTTCTAGGTGGTGTGAGAAGGGATGAGAAAGGGTCTCTTCCCTCACAACCATCAAGAAAGCAACAACTGACCACCACCTGTTTGTCAAGTTATAAAAGTAATTCCTGCTCTCAGGATCTTATAATCCAAAATGAATACAACGACTTAGCATTCTGCATGAACTATCTTTAAAGAATTACCACAAGCTATATTTTGACTCTATCCCCCTACTACATTAAATTTTTTTCATCAGATTGTTTTTGAGATGGCCACCAAATATGGTTTCAATATTATGGCTTGCAACTGGCAAATTATCTAGTGTTGGTGACAAAACATTGCTAGATGTGGCAGAGGCATAAAATTCCTTCTGTTAAATATGATTTTTACAGTCTCTTTCTTAAAGCAAAGAACCTGGAAGGTGAAGTAAAATTGGAAAGAATCAGAATATAGAGAGAAGTAATAAATTAAAAGTGAGAAGTTGGAGAACCTTTTAAGTTTTGCTGAGGGAAACCAGCATTGATTCAGAGAGTCACAATATTGAGAAATTGGCAAATCTAATTTCATCCTAATTTGGGGATGTATTATAAACAATTTTATAATTTATAGACCACAATAAGCAGAATGAGTTGCTTTGGTTAAAGGAGAGCCTGGAAGTGTATATACTATAAAGCTAAGAACAATTATCTTTGATGTTGAGATTACAGGTGTTTATATATATTTGCTTTGCGCTATTTTCCACATTTTCTCTAATCAGTATGTATTAATTGTGTAGGCAGAAAAAAACAGGAAATATTTTTAAAAATAGTAAATAAATAAGTAAATAAGCAAGCATGCTAAACAAATAGACAAACAAAAAAACAGTTTTCTTTTGACTGTATAGCAAAGTCCAGCTGCTAAGAACCTTTAAATAATTGACCTGAGGGACTATGAGAAGACTAAGTAATATTGGAATGATAAAATCAATGTAGCTAGACTTTATTTCAGTAAACGCACAACAGCATGGACCTTAGGGGAAAATTTATTTCATTTACCTGATTCTCAATTTACACCTACATAATATGGGAACATATTGTCATATAAAGCCATAAAAAGACCCTTATAAACCATCCAGCCCAGGGTTTTTCAAAATATGGGTTGCAACTCATTAAGGATTGTGATATTAATTTGGAAGGACCTGACCAATATTTTATAAATGAAATTGTAAAGAATAGGAGAGAATCCAAAATTTGTGTGCTATACATAGTATTGTTAAGAATAGTCATTAGAGAAATGCAAATTGAAACCACAATGGGGTGTCACTTTACAACTGCTAGGAGGGCTAAAATAAAAAAGACCAACAATGACAAATGTTGCTGAAGATGTAGAGAAATTGAAACACTCACATTGGTGGTGGGATTGGAAGATGGTGAAGCCACTTTGGAAAACAGTCTGGCAGTTCGTCAAAGGGTTAAACACAGTGAAACTACATGACCCAACCCAGCAATACTACTCCTGGGTATATATTCAACAGAAATGAAAACACATGTCTGCACAAAAACTTATATACGAATGTTCACAGCAGCATTAGTCATAATAGCTAAAAAGTAGAAACAATCCAAAAGTCCATCAACTAATGAATGGATAAACAAAATGTGGTATGTCCATACAATGGAATATTAAAAAGCAATAAAAAGAAATTAAAAACTGATATATGCTACAATTAGGATGAACCTTGAAAACATTATTCTGAGTTTAAAAAGACAGTCACTACACCTAAAACTGAGAGCTAGAACTCAGCAGATACAAAATGTCAGTATTAGCACATATACCAACTGTTAAAAAAGCTGAAAAAGAATCCAGACATCAACAAGAGATATGAATGAAGCATATGTGGTTAGGACTAGGGCAAATTGGGCCAAAGGGTAAAGGACAATACTGTCTGTGTTTTAAAACTTCAAATTCCATGTAAGACCAAGGGAAGAGATGTTTAGATGATGCAAGATCTATATTTCCTAAACAATTTAACTCACACAGTTTATAATTACATGAAACTTTTAACAGGAAGTGAGACCTGGTAGGTTTGTATAGATTAGTGTGAAATAGCAACACATCCCAAAGTAATTTTGACAGAGAATAAAAATATATATGCAGGGCCTCCCTGAGGAGCTGGGGGAAAAAGCAGAGGTGTTGGGCTTCCTCACTTGGATTGTTGCTGATGTTCTTACAAACATTGAGAACTGGCAGTTTGATGTGCCAAGCCCTCTATCACAGGACTTGCCTTTATAAAGCTCATTACTGCAAAGGAGAGGCTAAACCTGCTTATAATTGTGCCTAAGAGTCTCCCCCTGAGTACCTCTTTGTTGTTCAGATATGGCTCTCTCTCTCTAGCTAAGCCAACTCAGTGGGTAAACTCACTGCCCCCACCCCCTATGTGGGATCTGACTCCCAGGGCTGTAAATCTCCCTGGCAATGTGGAATATGACTCCTGGGGATGAATCTGGACCCAACATCGTGGGATTGAGAACATCTTCTTGACCAAAAGGGGGATGCAATTTGAAATGAAACAAAGTTTCAGTGGCTGAGAGATTCCAAATGGAGTTGAGAGGTCACTCTGGTGGACATTCTTACACACTATATAGATAACCCTTTTTAGGTTTTAAAGCACTGGAATAGCTAGAAGTAAATACCTGAAACTCTCAAACTGCAACCCCGTAGCCTTGACTCTTGAAGATGATTGTATAGCAATGTAACTTACAAGAGGTGACAGTAATTGTGAAAGCCTTATGGATCACACTCTGTTTATCTAGTATGTGGATGGATGAGTAGAAAAATGGGGACAAAAACCTAAATGAAAAATAGGGTGGGGGGGGTGTTTTGGTGTTCTTCTTCACTTTTATTTTTTATTTTTATTTTCACTTTTTCTGGTACAAGGAAAATGTTCAAAAAATAGATTGGGGTGATGAATGCACAACTGTATGATGGTACTGTGAACAACTGTACACTTTGGATGATTGTATGGTATGTGAATATATCTCAATAAAATTAAATAGAAAATGTAAAAAAAAAAAACCCAAAAAACTGGAAAAAATAATATAGTTCTGCTTAAAACAAAACAAACAAATAAATAAAAAAGCCAGTCAGTAAAGACCACATTATGTATGATTCCATTTATATGAAATGTCCAGAATAGGCAAATGAATAAATACAGAAAGTAGATAGCGGTTGTCAGTGGCTAGGGGAGGGGAGAAATAATCATTAAAATACTGAATACAAATGTTTCCTACCTTTCTGACATATAACGGCTTTTAAAGGAAAGCATTTATCAATATATAACTTTTTCATCCATGTGTGAAAAATCTCATTCCTGATCACTTTTACTTTTTTTCAAAGACAAAATCTAGACTTTTAACACTCACCTACATAATTTAGGTTTTATTTTTGTTTTCATAGTAGTCATTTGACATTTTTCATTCTGCCTTAAATTCCTAGATATTATTATTTGACTGTGGAGGTCTACTAAGATCAGGCCCAAATCTTAGCATGGTTTCAAAAAATATGTTCAAAGGCAAAGAAAATATAAGAAAATATTACTCAGGATATTTTATAACACCAACAAGAAAGTTAAATATTTGTCATCATTGCAAATTTCGGACAGTGAAAACCTATTGTAAATCTATTATGAAAAAAATAAAAGGAATGAAGAAAGGGAGGGAAGGAGGTAAAAGGAGAGACAGAGGAAAGGAAGAGAAAGGAAAGAAATAGGATGAAAGAAAAAACAAAGACTATCAGCCCTAAATTTGAATGTTTTTATTAGGGAAGGAAATAGGTGACTATTTAAGGATTTGTTATAATATTCAGTGAAAAGGATCTGTATAAGATTTGTATTTGTAATCCAGAGAAATCTTGAGTGCAGCACAGTTCTACATAATTTTTTAGAAATTTATACGTAGGGGATTATGGAGTACAAAATTCTGGTTTCACTATTTTACTATGTCTAAATTGGATTGGGGTTCACACTTGTTTTAAAACCCATTAGGCTTAGAATTTGCACATAAAGCTCTAACTCTTTGTTTTTCTTTCTTTCTTTTTTTTTTTTTTTTTTTTGTTTTGAGGGTATTTCTTTGTGGTTGCCTTCACTTCTGTGGGCTTTATCTCCAATCACAGCCCACAGCCTTTTCCTTACTCACCTAGCTGAGGAGGACCAGCCAGGAAACATATGTGGCTTTTTTTATGCTTTCTAGTTTTCTTTTTCATTCATCTTTAAAATGCTGAGAACTTAGACAACCCTCCCCCCAAACTTAATATCTCCAATTTATATGTAATCAGAATTTACCTTTTAAAAAAAATTTCTGCTATTCTCTGTCTTTACCCATTTAGAATTAGCCGAAATGCTACACAGTAACATTAAATCTCCTGATTGCTCTAGGGGTTGCTAGCTAAGGCAGCTCTTTTAGAAGGGCAAAGGAAGGGGCCCAGTCACATACAGATTATACAGAAAAAATATTTAAAACAACAGTATCATGGGAATAAGTTTCTGTTCCCAAGGCACAGTCCACAAAGAATGTCCCAAGTCAGATAGTTGAAATAAAAACATCAGTAAAGCAAGATGCCATGAGGCTTGCATAAGAGAACTTATGTTTAACTTGCAGACTCTTATATATTCAAAGTTTCTTACAGTTTAATAATTTGGAAACTGACTAGAACTTACTTAAATATAGATGTATGGAACTTAATGAAGAAAGTTTAAAATATTCTGAGACAACAAAATACAGAATTTTTGGCTTCCAATAATTTTGAATCCACTGCATTTTATAATCAAATATAGTATATCAAAATATAACTATTTAAAAATACTACAGAAGACAACATAAAAATGTCTGTATCCTTTCCTCTAAATAGGCTGAAAATATTTTTCAATCAAGTATTTATTTCTTTGGAAGTAATGGTGCTAGTTCAAAAGATGTTTTAAAATTGCTGCAATGATGGAATCAGAAGAGACAAGTAGGATTAGGAATTAAGAAATTATTTCAGAAAAAAATGTAGAAAAATGTGATTATTTTTCCAGCTAGGCAGTATTAGGTATTGGTTAGATGGCCAAGCTGCTCAGATTCAAGTTCAAGTTCTGCCTCTATCAGTTAATAGCTCTGTGGTCCTGGGTGAGACGTTAATGTGGTGATTATACTAATAATTCCTATCTCCCCATAGTTTTGATTATTAAATTTAATCATATATCATCAACACTTAGAAGTAGTTAAAGTTATCATTCATTACCTTTTAAAAATAATTTTAAAACAAAATTAAACAACTGCAATTTAAGACTCCCAGATTTCCACATTGCACCTGCATTCAAGTATGGTACTGACTACTGCTTACTGAATATATTGACACTTCCTCAAACTTTATACTTCCAAACGGGAACACATTATCTTCCATCTGAAACCTGCTTCTGAACTACATGATTTATTCCATGATTTTCACCATGAGATGAACAGTCATCCAAACCATGGATATTTTTATGCCCCAGTGACTGGTACAATGCCTGAAATGTAGTAAAAAGTCATAAGAATTTTCTGAATGAGTGCCAGACTCTCTCCACTATTTCATTCCTCAACTCCAACAAGTCACTAATTCCTCTAGTTGTTACCTCCTAAATATTTCCCAATTTGTGCCCTTCACTTTCTTCACATTGTCAACATTACTGTATAGTCTGTCATCACCTATAAATATTTCACTACTTTCTAAGCAGACTTCCTGCCTCCAGTTCAAATCTTGCAGGTCCAGCTACATATTGCTTCAAGGCTGACCTTTCTAAAACATAAATTTGGTCATGCCGTGCTCAGGCTTAAAATGTTTCAATGACTTTCCATTGCCTGGGGGATAAAATCTAAATCTATTAGTCTCAGATTCTCCATGATTTTCCTTATTGGACTCTCTAGGCTTTGATATTCCCTTTCCTAAACTCCAGTTATTTAGGATGTGACCTGTACCTCCTTCTGTCTAATATTTATTTGTAGCTCCCTATTGATTCTATGTTCCCCCATGTTTTGGTCTAAGCATATGCATCCCCTTTCCTGAAACGTGTCTCTCCCCTATCATACACACTTCACGATTCAGTCCAGGTATCTACTTTTCTGTGAAGTCTGGGACAAGTTATAAGGAGTTTCAAGTTTCTATAATTTCTTAAAGTAACTTCTTAAAGTAGTATTTAAATATTTCTTAAAGTATTATTTAAGTCATTATAGTATCACTAATAAAAGGAACCAGCTAATGGTTGATAAATGCCAATTTATGAATACTCAAATTTATTATTTCTGATAAAATTAGCCATTCCTGAAGTTCTATGGTATACTTTTTTGAAAACACTTGTCACAGAGCTTAAAAAAATTTTTATTATAGAAGTTGTTGGTTTATAGAACAATCATGCACAAAATTCAGTTTTCCCATAAATCAACCCACTACCATCACCTTATATTGGTGTAACATTTGTTACAATTGATGATAGTACTTTTTAATAATTATACTATTAATTAAAGTCCAGTAAACTTAGGGTTCACTGTTTGAATAGTGTATTTCCATGGATTTTTTATTTTAATTTTTATTGTGAAATATACAATCTAACATTTCCCCTTTTAATCATATTCAGATACGTATTTCAGTGCTGTTAACTGCATTCACAATGTTCAGCTACCGCCATCATCATTCATTACCAAAACATTTCCATCATTCCAAATAGGAAGCCTGTATATCCTAAGTCTTAACTTCCCATTCTCTAAGCCCTTGCTTCCCCAAGGCAACCTATATTTAGATTTTGACTCTATGAGTTTGCTTATTCAAATTGTTTCAAAACAGTGAGATCATACAATAGTTCTTTTGAGTCTGGCTTATTATACTCAACATGATATCTTCAAGATTCACCCATGTCATTGCATGTATCAGTAGTTCATTCCCTTTTATGGGAATATGTATATATGGGAATATGTATATGTGTATATACCACATTTTATTTAGCCATTCATCGGTTGATGAACACTTGAGTTTCTTACATCTTTTGGCAACTGTGGAAAATTCCACTATGTACACTGGTGTGCAAACATCTGCTCATATCCTTGCTTTCAATTCTTTTGGGTATATACCTAGTGGTGGAAATTCCGGGTCATATGGTAGTTCTATAAGTAGGTTTCTGAGGAACTGCCAAACTATTTTCCACAGTGGCTGCACCATTACACATTGCCATGAGCCATGAATGAGTGTTCCTATATCTCCATATTTTCTCCCACACTTGTTACTTGTTTTTTTTTTTAATAGCATCCATTCTAAAGGGTATGAAATGATATCTCATTGTGGTTTTGATGTTGAGCATCTTTTCATGTGTCTTTTGACCATTTGTATATCTTCTTTGGAGAGATGTCTATTCAAGCCTTTTGCCTACTTTTTAATTGGGTTGCCCTTTTGAAGTTAAGTTGAAAGATTTCTGTATATATTCTTGATATTAAACCTTTATTGGATATTTGGTTTCCAAATATTTTCTCCCATTGGGTAGGCTATTGTTTTACTTTAATGGTGAAGTCCTTTGATTCACAAAAGTTTTTAATTTTGATGAGGTCCCATTTACCTATTTTTTCTTTTGTTGCTTGTGCTTTGAGTGTAAAGCCTAAGAAACCTTTGTCCAACACAAAGTCCTGAAGATGTTTTCCTATATTTTCTTCTAGAATTTTGATAGTTCTAGTTCTAATATTAAGGTTTTTGGTTCATTTTAAGTTGATTTTTGACTATGATGTGATGTAGGGGTCCTCCTCTCTCCTTTCGCAAACGGAGATCCAATTCTACCAGCACTATTTGTTGAAGAAACTATTCATTCCCAGTTGAGTCATCTTTGTCACCTTGTCAAAAATCAGTTCACCATAAATGTGAAGTTGATTTCTGAGCTCTCAATTCCATTCCACTGGTCTGTGTGTCTGTCCTCATACCAGTACCATGCTGTTTTGATTACTGTGGTTTTGTAATACATTTTAAGATTGGTAAGTGGGAGTCCTGCAACTTCATTCTTGTTTTTTAAGATGGCGTTAGCTATTTGGGGCCCCTTACCCTTCCATATAAATTTGATGATTGGCTTTTCCATTTCTGCAAAGAAGGCTGTTGGATTGCAGTGAATCTATAAATTGCTACGGGTAGTACTGCCATCTTAACAATATTTAGTCTTCCAATCCATGAACAGAGAATATCCCTACATTCATTTAGGTCTTTAATTTCTTCTAGGAATGTTTTGCAGTTTTCTGTGAACAAGTCCTTTACATCCTTGGTTAGATTTATTCCTAGATATTTGATTGTAAAATTCGTTCTTATTGTGAATGGAATTTTTTTTTTCTTGAATTCTTCTGACTGTTCACTGCTTGTGTATAGAAACACTACTGATTTTGGGGGTGTTGATCTTGTACTCTGCCACTTTGCTGAATTTATTTATTAGCTCCAGGAACTTTCTTGTGGATTTTTCAGGATTTTCTGCAAATATGACCATATCATCTCAACTAGGGAAAGTTTCCCTTTTTCTTTTCCAATTTGGATGCCTTTTATTTCTTTGTCTTGGCTAATTTCTCTGGCAGGAACTTTTAGTACAATACGGAGTAACAGCGGTGACAGTGGGCATCCTTGTCATGTTCCTGATCTCAGAGGGAATGCTTTCAGTGTTTTACCACTCAGTATGATATTAGATGTGGGATTTCTATACATGCTCTTAATCATGATGAGAAACTTCCCTTCTATTGCTAATGCTCTAAATGTTTTTATCAAGAAAGGATGTTGTATTTTGTCAAATGCCTTTTCTACATCATCAATTGAGATGATCATGTGGTTTTTCTCCTTCCTTCTCTTAATATAGGGTATTAGATTAATCGATTCTCTTATGTTGAACCAACTTTTCATAACAGGGGTAAATCCTACTTGATCATGGTGGATAATTCTTTTAATATGTTATTGGATGTGGTTTGATTGTATTTTGTTGAGGATTTTTGCGTCTTTATTTATAAGAGATATTGGTTGTAGTTTTCTTGTAGTATCCTTATCTGGCTTAAGTATGAGGGTGATGTAGGCCTCATAGAATGAATTACGGAGTGTTCCCTCCACTTCAATTTTTGGGAAGAGTTTGAGCAGAATTGAAGTTCAGTATTCTTGAAGGTTTAGAATTCCCCTGAGAAGTCATCTAGTTCTGTGCTATTCTTTTTTTGGGAGGATTTTGATTACTGATTCAATCTCTTTGCTAGTAATTAGTTTGTTGAGTTCTTCTATTTCTTCTCGAGTCATTGTAGGTGGTTTGTGTGTTTCTAAGAATTTGTCCGTTTAATATAGGTTATCTAATTTATTGGTGTACAGTTGCTCATACTAGCCTCTTTTAGTCCTTTTTATTTCTCAGGGCAATAGGAATGTCACCCTTTTCATTTCTGATTTTAATTATTTGTATCCTCTGCACTTTTTTCTTTGTCAGTCTAGCTAAAGGTTTGTTGATCTGATTTATCTTTTCAAAGAATTAAATTTTGGTTTTGGTGATCTATTTTTTTTTTTCCTATTTCATTGATCTCTGCTCTAATCTTTTTTATTTCCTTACTTCTGCTTACTTTGGGTTTAGTTTGTTCTTCTTTTTCTAATTCTTCCAGTTTTGAGGTTAGGTCTCTGATTTGAATTCTTTCTTCTTTTTTAATGGAAGCATTTAGAGTTATAAATTTACTTCTCAGCACTGCCTTCACTACATCCCATAAGTTTTGTATGTTGTATATTCATTTTCCTTTGTCTCAACATAGTTCCAAAGTTTACTTGTGATTTCCTCTTTAACCCACTGGTTGTTTAAGAGTATGTTGTTTAATTTACACATATTTGTGAATTTTCAATTTTTTCCTCTGTTGATAATTTCTGGCTTCATTCATTTTGGTTGGAGAATATACAGCATATGATTTCAATATTTTTGAATTTATTGAGAATTGTTTTGTGGCCCAACATATGGTCTACCCTGGAGAGTGATCCATGTGCACTAGAAAAGAATGTATATTATGTTTTTGATGGGTGCAATGTTCTATATACGTCTGTAAGGTCTAGTTAGTTTAGTGTATCATTCGAGTTCTGTACTTCCTTACTGATTTCTGACTAGATGCATTATCAATTGTTGAAAGCGGTGTGTTCAAGTCTCCTAATATTATTGTAGAGCCATCAATTTTTCCCTTTAAATCTGTCAGAGTTTCCTTCAGATATTTTGGGGCTCTGCTCCTAGAACTATACATATTTATATTTGCTACATGTTACTTTATCAGTATATAATGGCCATCTTTGTTCCTTGTTACTATATTTTACTTAAAGTCTATTTTATCCAACATTAGTATTGCCACCTCAGCTCTTTTTTCATCACTACTGCAAGGTATCTTTTTTTTACATCCTTTCACCCTCAACTTACCTGTATCTTTGACTTTTAGGTAAATGTCTTGTAGACAGAATATGGTTTTTATCCATTCTACCAATAGCTGCCTTTTGACTACAGAGTTTAATGCATTTATATTTAAAGTCACTAATGATAATACAGGACTTTCTTCTGCCATTTTGCTATTTAGCCTTTGTAAGTCTTATACCTTTTTGTCCTTCACTTCCATTAATGTCTACTTTTATATGTATTTTTGTGTGTATGTTGTACCATATTTAGTGCCTTCTTACTTCTATATGGATATCTTTGTTATCTGTTCTTCCATGTGGTCATCATGGGGTTAAATTTGAACATCCTAAATAAATAACAATCATATTTGGTTTGATACCAGCTTAACTTCAACAGCATGCACATATACTTTTCCTATATTCCTCTGTCCCCACACCATTTTTAAAATACTTATTACCACTTATGTCTTTGTACTTTGTTATGTCCCCAAACCTAGATTATCATTACTTTTTAAGCATTTGCATTTTATCCCCTGTAGGAAGTAAGAAGTGGAATTAAATACCAAAAATTACTCTTTAATAATACTGACATTTATAATTACCCAATGGTTACCTTTACTGCAGGTCTTTGTTTCTTTTTGCTGTTTTGAAACACTGTCTAGTGTCCTTTCTTTTTAGTGTGAAGAACTCCCTTTAGCGTCACTTGCAGGGCTGGACTAGTGGTGATGAACTTCTTCAGATTTTATTTATCTGAGAATGTCTTAATCTCCTCCTGATTTTAGAGAGTCTTGCCATAGATAAAATTCTTGGCTGGCAGTTATTTTCCTTCAGGACTTTAAGTATTTCAACTCACTGCCTTCTTGCCTCCATGGTTTCTGGTGAGAAATTGGCATTCAATCTAATTGGGACTCCCTTTTACGTAACACATTGCTTTTCTTTTGTAGCTTTCAGAACTCTCTCTTTGTCCTTTGCATTTGATAGGGTAATCAGTATATGATGGGGTGTATTTTTCTTCATGTTTATCCTGTTTGGTGTTCTCTGGGCTTCTTAGATGTACATATTCACATCTTTTGCTAAGTTTGGGAAACTCTCTGTCATTATTTCTTTGAATCCTTCTGCCCCTTTCTCTCTTTTTTCTCCTACTGGGACTCCTATAATGCATGTATTGGTACACTTCATGGACTCTCTGAGGTTTCTTAGGCTATTTTCACTTTTAATATTTTTTTTTCTCCTCCTCAGCTTGACTCATTTCAAGTGTCTCCTCTTCGAGTTCAGTGATTCTTTCTTCTGCCAGCTCCAATCTGCTCTTGAAACCCTCTTGGGCATTTTTCATTTCATTTATTGTGGGCTTTAAATCCAGGACTTCTATTTGGTTCCTTTTTAGAATTTCTGCCTCTTCATTTAGACTCTCATATTGCTCGTTCATTGTTTTCCTGATATCCTTTAGTTCTTTCTCTATATTTTCCTTCATCAACTTGAGCATTTTTAAGGTCAATTTTTTAAAGGCTTTGTTCAGTATGTTCACAATCTTATCTTCTTCATTGGAGTTTTCTGTGGGGCATGGGCACCAATAGCCACCACATGGAAAGAGCCATTTACAGTTCTTTACCATAACTTATCAGCCTCTTCCTCCTGCTCATCCCTAGATGCTGTATAGTGTTCTTCTGGCCTCTTGAGTTGCAAAATAGTTATTTCTGACTGTGCTTGCCTATTTAATAATTGTTTTCATGGAGGACTGAGTCCAGGAGCTCCCTGTCTTTTGGGGAACTCCCCTGCTAATGGTGCTGGGTAATCTCCTCCAAGATACAGGCATTTTCTTGCTTTTGAATTTTCACTGCTTAGTAGACATTGCTACTATTGTTGATAACTAAATAAACTATGTTATATCATGTTATATCACCTACTACACCACAAACTTTTACATATGTATTTTTTTTAGTTTTAGTTTTCTGCAGTATCCTACTTCCTGAACTCTGAAGTAGAACATATGTGTTGAGTTTTGATATCTGCACTCAGTCACAGCTTCTTCAACATTAGTGGATAGAGTGAACCTGATAATTCTTAAAAGAAGCCATTGTTATGCAAAGTTATTTCAAAATTTCTAATGTAAAAGTTAATTTGAAATCTCTTTGAGAAAAAATATGTGATGCATATATATGGCAAAGTTTGTTAAAAATGGAATATTTCTCTCAAAATGTGTTTATTCTACTTTTTACATGAACTGGAAAAATTCACAAAAATTCTTTAGCACTACAACATATTAAATCCATGACCAAGTGATTTAAGGAGGGTCTATTCTATATGTAAATTTCTGTGTACTCCCAACATGCTTACTTCAATTTTGAAGATATGATTACTCTTTTTAAGTTACACTTTTATAATCCCATTCTATGGCATTATTTCTAATATTTTTACCCTTTTCCTTTTTAACCCCAAATAGATTATTGAATTGCAATCTTTATTGCTAAAATATAAATATTAAAAACATATATAAATGGATTAATACAATGATTTCATATTCAATCCATTAAGTTTAAATATTATAATAATATTCTGCCCCCTACTGAAATAAAAATATAGTATAATAAAGAAAGTGACTATACTGCCAAGTTTTTTTTTTTTTTTTAAATCTTCATTTTATTGAGATATATTCACATACCACGCAGTCATACAAAACAAATCGTACTTTCGATTGTTTACAGTACCATTACATAGTGGTACATTCATCACCCAAATCAATCCCTGACATCTTCATTAGCACACACACAAAAATAACAAGAATAATAATTAGAGTGAAAAAGAGCAATTGAAGTAAAAAAGAACACTGGGTACTTTTGTCTGTTTGTTTCCTTCCCCTATTTTTCTACTCATCCATCCATAAACTAGACAAAGTGGAGTGTGGTCCTTATGGCTTTCCCAATCCCATTGTCACCCCTCATAAGCTACATTTTTATACAATTGTCTTCGAGATTCATGGGTTCTGGGTTGTAGTTTGATAGTTTCAGGTATCCACCACCAGCTACCCCAATTCTTTAGAACCTAAAAAGGGTTGTCTAAAGTGTGCATAAGAGTGCCCACCAGAGTGACCTCTCGGCTCCTTTTGGAATCTCTCTGCCACTGAAGCTTATTTCATTTCCTTTCACATCCCCCTTTCGGTCAAGAAGATGTTCTCCGTCCCACGATGCCAGGTCTACATCCTTCCCCGGGAGTCGTATTCCACGTTGCCAGGGAGATTCACTCCCCTGGGTGTCTGATCCCACGTAGGGGGGAGGGCAGTGATTTCACCTTTCAAGTTGGCTTAGCTAGAGAGACAGGGCCACATCTGAGCAACAAAGAGGCATTCAGGAGGAGGCTCTTAGGCACAACCATAGGGAGGCCTAGCCTCTCCTTTGCAGCAACCGTCTTCCCAAGGGTAAAACCTGTGGTAGAGGGCTCAACCCATCGAACCACCAGTCCCCTATGTCTGTGGTCATGTTAGCAACCATGGAGGTGGGGTAGGCGAATACCCCTGCATTCTCCACAACTGCCAAGTTTTTATTTTCTGAATAATAATTCATCCATAAATTTTACTTTGTCTACTAATAAGCCTATATAATTCTTCATGATCACTTTTTTGCTGTTGGAAGGAAGAAAGGGAGAAAATCTAAAAACCTGTTTTTGATATTTTATTCAATATTAAGCCTTTAGGGATATTATACACTTTTTATTTAACCAATCACCCTACCACTGTGAGGAAACTCTTTAAACTTCAAATGTTATACCAAATATCAGCAAGGATTAAATTGTGAGATGAGGCAGGAAGGGTTACATTGGGGAACATGTCTTATTTAGGTTTTCATGATTTGATTTCATTTTGTTTAAAGTAAATTCCTAGATAATATGTATACATATTCAAAAATATAACTAAATAAAGTGATTTTTAATTTTTATTGTATTCAAGTATTGCAGATTATCAATACTGCAGATGTATTTCTTTTCAGATATTTAAGATATAACATAGAAATTGATGGGGGATTATACCACAATATTTTGCCTCAGTTTAGTGGAAATCTCTGATTCAAATCAGATACCAGTGGAGGTTTTACCCAGATCTCTCATGGGTAAGTAATTTGGAAATAGTATCAAAAGATTTGGCTATCTATTTGGAAACATATTTTTAGTGTAGAGGTAAATAGATCTATCTTGTATTTTTGTAACTATGAAATATTAGCTGAAGAAATGATGGTAGATGTAAATCTTGAGGCATGTGAGATTGAAATGCTGAAATCAGTTCTAATGGAGAGGAAGATAAAAAAGTTACTAGAAGGTAACTTACACGTGAACAACCTCCAATCTCTTCACCTTTCTTATCCCACTACCTAGCACAGAAGATGTTCTAAAATTAAGTCAGGAAGATAAAACAAAGGACTTTAGGAATGTATATTTTAGCCAGTTTAGGGTACTGGCAAGAAACCAAGTGGAAACATAATCTGGCTATATACTAGAAGGGAAATAAGAACAGTAAGAGATAAAATTGGTTAAACTCAGAAATCTATATGTCTTTGAAGACAAAGTTGAGGTGCTTCAAATTTAAATTAATTCTGATTAGTAAAGACAAATGCAAAAGAAAATATGGCCCGAATTCACAGAGACACATTACAAAAACAAAACAGGAGTTATTATCAACAGAGAAACATAAATATGGAAATAAATCTTCAAATCAATTAGGGGAGAGGATTAGAAAATAATAAGCTATACTGAAAGATGGGGGAATGCAAAATAGTATGTGCTCTGTCAATATTTGTTTAATTATAGTGAATTATTGAAAGGAGAAGTTTATATAGTGAGCAGCAAACAGGCTGGAGTTAAATGACTTTGTCACCACTGCTTTTTAGAAGAAAGTAATTATGAACTGTTGTTCAGAGTGGAAGGATGGCTGCCTGAGGAGAATGAGTTAAACATGTAGACATTTAACAGAAAAGCAAAAAGGTCTGTACATATATAAAATTATGAGAATAGGAAAAATGGATGCCTGCATTAAAATCAAGATGACGACAGTTTTGCAAAATTATAAAGGTTTTTTTAACGATGAAAATAACATGGAAAAGACAAAATATTTACGTATTTTTAAAGAGGTAAAAGAATCTTACTTGGTTACTTGGTTACCTGGGAAGACAGAACAAGTAATCAATCAAATTTTAATCACCTGGAAAAGCATGGGTACTATAAAACATCAACATGGTTTTCTGAATAGCAAGTCATGCCAGACCCATTTAATCTTGTTCTATGATAGCGCTACAGGCCAAAGAGACAAGGAAAAATTGATAGTGACAATCCATCTTGTTTTTAGGAGGTCTTGGAATATGCCCCTTGTCACATTTTCATTGATAAACTTGGAAAAATATAATCTTAACCACATTGATTTTAGGTGGATGGGTGCACAATGTGCTTGAATTTTAGACCAAAGTGGAAGAGAGGTTTCAATTTCAAGTTGCACTGATATCTTATTGTAGATCCCAGGCACCGATCCTGGGGACCAACTAGTCAACTGCTATTAGATGACTTGAATAAAATAATTTATAAATGTGTTCATCAACTCTCTAAGTAATTATAAATCTACTCATTCTTGTGTAAGGAGGAGATAAAAATTGAAAGAATGCAATGACATAAACAGCTACCAGGAAGAAATGTAATTGACAATGTCAGAATATTAATTGACAATGCTGTGCTACTTTGAAAATTGCCAACACTCCATAAGGAATTCTTAAAAGGACTTGAAAAAAAATCCATTTGCTTTTTCTTTGTTTCAGTTAATCATCATCAAGAAAATTGTTCCAGTTTTAGTCACTGGTAAATACTTTTTAAATGAATCCAGAGATAAAACTTGGTGTTTGTTTTCCAGTGTTCTGTGTTACTTTTGTAATTAGGGGATTTAGGCTCCATTTTAAAAGTATGGTTAAAAAGCAAGCAAACACATGGTTAAAAAGTAAACAATTTAGAGAAAATATAGAGGAAGATACACAGTGGAAAGTGTTTCAGGCAGTAGAAGAAACTGAAGATGGTGTCCAGAAGGAAAACTTCACAAAATGAGTATGAACATTTAATGAGAAGATACTAAGCGACGGCCACTATGCTAGGCTACTGCGTACATCATCTCACATAATCTTCACACTAACTCTTTACATAAAGGAGGAAAGAGAATACGAAGAAACAGACTGCCTGAATGTCCTTCCTTAGGAACAACCTGGGGTCAATAAGAAATAGAGTGTGAACCCTGGCACTGTTGAGACCTAGAGAAGGACATTCAGTAAAATCATTTAAAAAGAATTTACAGTGGGAGCTAAGGATACTTGTGATTCTGTCTGATCTGGAGTTTTCCAGATTTTTTTATGAGTGTCTCAATTTTTTCAAACCCTATGACATCTAATTTCGAATGTCCCTTTGTTTCATAGCCCTTATTGATTTTTGATCTTTCATTTTGTAATATTAAAATAATTTTACATTTTCATATCATAAAAAGAAACAAAGAAATGAAGAGGAAAGTGAAAATCACCAGCAGGCTGAGTACTGCTAAATTCTGGAATATTGCTTTTCAGATGGATGGATAGATAGAGGATGATTATATATAGATAGACTGACAGAAAGAGATATGTAATAAAATCTCAAACATATAAGAATGCAACATAGAAATCATGAATTACATGTTGAATTACAGCCTGATTTCTCACTTAAATATGCACCTAAATATACATTTAAATATGCATAAATAGTTATGTCATTATTTTTAAAGGCTGTATTATATACCATTGTATACAAATTCAATTATATACTGAGACAATTCCATATTGTATGTTGAATATGATTACATTTTTCCTTTTTATAAACAGCACTACAATCAATATTATATATATATATATATATATATATATATATATATATATCAGACTTTGCAGACTTTCAAGATTATTTTCTTATAATATCCTGGAAGTAGAAATGTTGTATCAGTAGGTAAGTCTTTTGTCAGATACCCCACCAGGAATGTTCATGCAGTCACTGAAAAAATATTTGCTATGTACTTTTTAAGGTGCTAGAGTCATATGGCTGTGAACAGGTTCTCTGCTCTTAAGGAGCTTACATTCAGTTGGCAGAAATAGACAATGAATAAATGAATATAAAATAAAATATCAGACTGTTAAGTGCCATGAAGAAAATAAAACAGGGTGGCATGAGAGTGGGTAGCCAAGGGACCACTTAAGATTAGGGACTCTGGGGAGGAGATGTTTAATCTGATAAAAGAATGGGAAGGAGAAGCCAGGTGGGAAATTGTACAGTCAAAAGGATCTGAAAATCGAAGGAGTCTGGTAGCCAAGGACCAAAAAATAGGGCCCCTGTGACTAGAGCATAATGAGGTGAGTGAATGATACGAGGAAGAAAGACACTGGATTATGCAGGATCTGGGAGGCCAGAGAAAGAAGTGAAGATTTTATTCTGAATGTGATGGTAAGTTACTGAATGATTTTAAGTCATAACTTAATTAGTTACAATATACATATATTAAAGTACACAGATTATAAGTATATAGCTCAATGAATTATTCACAAATTGAACATATCCACACAGTCCCCAGATCAAGGGAAAAAAAGGACCAGCATTTCTGAAGCTGCCTTTAAGCCCTCTTTCAGTCACTACTTCACAGCAAGGGTAACTTCTATCCTGACTTCTAATAGCATAGATTAATTTTGCCTGTTTATATAGATAAAAATCACACAGTAGATACCTTCCTTTCCTTCTTTGCTTACAATTATGCTTGTGAAATTCATGAATATTTATGCATCCACCTGAAGAGATGATGCAGATAACAAAGGAAGGGATCTCACCGGTGAGCACTGGGGTACTACAACATTTGGAAGATGAGCAGAACAAGAAGACCCAACATACAGATATAGAGCATTCAGTGAGGTGAGAGGAAAATTAGAAGAATGTGGTATCATGGCCAAAAGAAAAAGGTCTTGAAAAATAGGAATGATTAACTGTGGTCAAAGATGAAGACAGATATGTACTCTTGGATTTGACATCATAGAAGTCATAGACAAGAGGTATTTCACAGAAGGGAATGGGAAGTGATGAGGTCAAGACAGTAAATGCAGATAATTCATTCCAAACGCTAACAAAGAATATGGAGTCAAAAGAGGACTTTTGAGATGGTAAAGACTACAGCAACTACTACAGTGTTTGTATGCTGCAGGAAATTATCTGATAGAGGGGGAACATTTGATGACACAGAAGGGATGGGAAAATTGCATGAATGATGAATTTGGGGTGAAGGGGGATGGAATCAGAGCATAAGTATGTGCTTACCTATAATAGGAGCAGAGGTACTTCATAGGAAGTTTCAACAGGAAGAAAGACAGCAGCTATGGTGTAGATCCAGGTAGGTTGGTGGATTTGGTGATGGAGAAATGAGAGTTCTCACATTCTCTGAAGGTCTATTTTCCCACACACTCCCGTACAACAATGTATATAATCAATCTTACTGATCTTTTAAAAACAGAGTTGAAAATTTTTATCTCATTTTAATTTGTACATATATGATATTTAGAGAGGTAGGGGATTTTTCCTTTATTTTATTGGCCATCTGGATTTTTAAATTGCTTATTAATCTATATTTGTTCTTTGTTCATTCAAAAATACATTTGTTTCCATTGCATAAACATTAACTTGCCTTGATACTACCTTCTTAGGTGCCTTAATTTGTCCTTCAAAATTACATAGATACTGTTCTACTGTCTTCTGTCATAAAACATTGTGAATGTCAAGTCTAAAGTCATAATGATAGTGTCCCTTTATGGACACTATGTTTCTTTTTCAGAGCTGCTTTCTGGAATTTTTTTCTCTATCCTTAGAATTTAAAACTTTCACCAGTATATGTCTCAGGGCTGATTGCTTTTCATTAATTTTGCCTTTGAACTTTAAACCCATCCTTCAGCACAAGGAAATTTTCTTCTCTTTTATGTGACTATTATTGCTTTCTTTTTCCTTTCTTTTTTTTTTTTTTTTCTTTTTTTTTCCTATCATCTGCCATCTTCTTCAGGACTTCCTGCATGGTGGATCTCTGCTGCCTGTCTTTGACATCTTACATTTTTTAATAACTTTTAACTCTTTGACTGTTGCTAGTTTTCTAATTTCTTGCAGTTCTGTAGGTTGGAAGTCTGACGGGGTCTCACTGGACTAAAATCAAGGTGTTGGCAGGGCTGAGTTCCTTTCTGGAAGCTCTAGAAGAGAATTCATTACCTTACTGTTTCCAGCTTCTAGAGGCTGCCCGATGTCTTGACTCAAGACCCCTTCCTCCATCCTCAAAGACAGTAACATTGCATCTCTTTGTCCCTTCTTTGATAGTCACATCTCCCTCTGGGAAAGATTCTCTACTTTTAGGGACTCATGTGATTAGATTGGGCTCACCTAGATGATCCAGGATACTTTCCCCATCTCAAGGTACTCAACCTCAATCAAGTCTGCAAAGTCCCTGTTGCCCTGTGTGGTAATATATTGACAGATTCTGGAGATTAGACCATGGATATCTTTGTGGGGGGTCATTATTCTGCCTACCACAGACTGTTTTCTCATCATTCTGGAAAAATTTCCCAAGCCTCTTTTTCATTCATCTGTTTTGGTCTTTTTTTTTTCTTCATTGATTCTATTCTTTACAGCTCCCATTTCACCATCTAAATTCTGCTATGGCATTATTTGTTTTCTAAAATTCCTCATTTCTTTCAACTATAGATAGAATCTCAAACTATTGCCTTATCATGGCATTCTTTATCTCTTGTTTCCTGGAGTTTTGGTTTTTGTTAATTTCCTTGAAAGCATAAAGTAGTTGCTTTCTATTTTTTTCTTTACTATTTTCTGTGTGAAGTTCCAAAGACTGCTCTTCATCTACCTTTTGCATGCTATTTTCATTTTCTTCTTTTTTGGTTGAAGAATTTCTGGTTAGAATTCATTTACTTCTGCATAGATTCCATTCATTTTTTGAATGAGGGATGTTGCTCTCTGCCTGTAATTTTCCCAAAATAAGTGGATTCTCTATAAGTTTCCTCTCTATTTATATTGGAAAACTTTGAGTTCTACATGAAAAATTTAGGCTGACTACTTGGAGATTATAGATTCTGTCATTCAGGAAACTAAAGGTAGTGGGGAAGGCATTGAGACCTTGAACGGGCCCATACAAAGAAATTTGTCTATGGGTTTTGTTCTTTCATTTCTTGAACCCATGCTACTGCCACCCTATTTGGGGGTGAATTGACCAGCTTGGTGAGGCGTCATATTAGAGAAAGGCTCCAAGACCAGCTGGCTTTTCATTTGGGGCAGCCCCATGTCTATCTCTCCTACAGGCATGCTGTCCTGCTTTTGGTTCACAGCTACAACAATGGCTTCAAATGGACAGTCCTCAGATATCCATGGCCTACCTCACTGCCAGTCTTCCCATCTCCAGGTAAGAAAGAGCTCATCCAAGTTAGTGGACATGCTCATAAGAAGCTGAGTCATCTAGTCTGCTAAAGGGGATTCAATGCAGTGATCCTTTTCTTGCCCCCAAATTCCTCCTCAAACCTGCAGTCCCCACAAATAGAACATGATGTATTCATCAGCTGACCATCCTTTTAGCATTAATTATTTTAATATTCATTCCAGCACCTTTTGAAAAATTATATTCAGTTATTCTAAACAGCTACTGGTGTGTGTGTGTGTGTGTGTGTGTGTGTGTGTGTGTTTTGGGGGGTGGGGTGTGGTGTCTAATCCTAGCGATGCTACTATGTTTCCCAAACTCTCATGGTTGGTGGGTCTGTAATCTAATTGCCACTGACAGCTTTGCTTCTCTCTGTATTATCTGCTAAACCCACCCTTGCTGCTACTCTCTCTTCCTTTTTTTTTTTTTATCTCATGTAACTTGTGTCTTCACACTTCCTTGTTTTTGTTCTAATCTCTGTGGGATCAGGATGCTGTGCTCTGGCAAAAACATGTTCTGAGCTCTGAGGCAATGGAAGGGAAATTTTAAATTCCTTCAGTGGGAAAAGTGTTTTTCTGCTTAAATCTCTGATCATTGATCAGAAACATAGATGTTCTTCCTCTTCTAATGTAACATAGTAAACTCCTCCCTCAAACAGTATTTCATTATCAGGAATTGCTTCATCAACCCATGCTCAATATCACAGGCATGTTGCCGAAAGGTACAAAAAAGCACTTCAGATTTCTGAGGAAAAATGGGACTACTCCCAATTGTTTCATACAGTTCTTATAAATGAAATCATAATAACAGAGTACTACTAATAGTGCTATCTGTAAATGAGCACTTAAAATGCAGTAGGTACACTGCTCTATGCTTTACATGTGTTGCAAACATCTACCATGGTGACTGCCACACTGGGGGTACATCATAGATGCTGAAATGAAAATATACTGCAATGAAGTGAGAGAGATGCAAAGATATAGGAAGAAACAATGATATATCCCACAGAAGAGAGAAGAAACTAATACATTATAGGTGGAAGAAGGGAAGTGTCAAAGATTCACCACAGCAGAGAGTTACAATCAGACCCAGAAGTAGTAACCAGTTTCCAGGTGAACAAAGGAGAGCAAGTTTTGTTTTAAAGTACTTTGCAGGCTTATTTAGCCAGAACAGTAACAATATATCTAAGCTTTTATTTCCATGTGCTCTTATAGTTTGCCTAGAATCAGCATTATAATTGTTTTTAACCATATTAATAGTGAGAATGGAGAAAGATTATCATGAAGTCATACATAGTATTTTGTTAACTGTTTTTTATTTCCTTTTTGGCTTTTTGAGTTACTGACACATTAGTGCAGCAAAACATATGTAGGGTCAATTCATGCTGAATAGTTATTAGAAACCATGATAACAAAAGTCATTACACTGCAGTTCAGTTTTGACAGTAAAATTTCTGCAACATTATCACAAATCCTCATGCATTAGTGCAATGATCCTTATTATAGTTTCATATTAGAATCAAAAGATTGCTGTAGCATGATGGATACAAAAAGTCAAGCAAGCCAAATTCTTTTCTGCTTTTACAGATAACATTTTTTGTTCTTTTTCTATGTACATCATGCAGACAGTGGCTTTATTTTATATACTTTTCTCAATAATCTATGAATACATCGCTTATCTCTTTCTTTAAAATGAGGATTTTTCCTTGAAAGACCACATAATATTTTTTACTACTAGCACCAAAGGAAATAATGTGAAAGTGATTTCATATCTAATGCAACCTCACAAAATTCTAAACACTATATTATTTACTGAATGACTATCTTTCCTTTTCTCAGATAATGTTGGTTGTCTGTATATGTGTTTTTTATCAGTGCTTTACTATGAGGTAATATATAGTACAACATTTAAAAACAAGTACACCTGTTATATTCAGGATTAGTTTGATAGGAAAGCTGTGAGAACTACTGTTCAACCAGCAATGGGAACATTTTTTTTAATGTCTCTCTGTCTATAAATTTTTCCATAGTCACTTATTAACAAACTCTTAGATTGTACAGGTAAATTGCTTATGTATTTTTGAGATAATGCTAGTTTATTCAAGGTCAATTTAAAGAAAACAAGAAAATCTAATTTATGATCTAGTGACTCATGAATGAGTTAAGAAACTTCCAAAAATTAACTTCTTCCTTAGTAGAAGACTAAGGTTTACACAGGTATACTTATTCTAGGAATAAGAACACTTAGAACACATTTCCCTTTATGCAAAAATATGTTCTCTGGAAATTTGGCTATAAATAAAATTCTGCTTAGTTGAGTTATAAGGGAAATGATTGTGGGGCCTGCTATGTTATCAGAGCTGCTCATGAGGTGAAGGTACAAATAATCATCCCTGAATTATCTGATGTTCTTTATAATGATTGTTCTTACATTTGAACACACATATTAACATACCAATATAATACTTTAGTTTGCTAAAAATGAATTCTTTCTTATAATGATAAGACAGAAAAGCAAGGATTAAATCTTTTAATCATTGCATTGCTGATATGTTTGTGGTTAAGAATATTTATTTTAACTCAGTTAATCTGTTTTCTTTAAGCCGTTGTTGGTTAACAGAATGTGAAAAATCTTACAAGGTATTTTAATTTTTGCAAAATTTTCCTTCACATAGGGTAATCAACTTTCCTTCCTATAAAGATTCCCATTGCCATGGTACATGATATATTAATATACAGATAATGATAAAAAAAAACATTTTTGAGTCTCATTC
The DNA here is from genome assembly GCF_015220235.1 of Choloepus didactylus. Classification (NCBI taxonomy): domain Eukaryota; kingdom Metazoa; phylum Chordata; class Mammalia; order Pilosa; family Megalonychidae; genus Choloepus; species Choloepus didactylus. The sequence continues at coordinate 47,427,150 of NC_051322.1, read as the reverse complement.
TCTATTGAAACCTACAAAACTGCTCAGTGTGTTGCATAATCTCATTCAACCTTCACAATAGTTAGTTGATAGTTTCTGACCATTTTACAAAGTAACAAACCCAAAATTTGCATATAGTTTGGTCAGACTCTAAAGATCATTTATTCTCATTTTCTAAAGTTAACAATTTTATTATAGACTAATAATATAGAATTATAAGAAGGACTCAGTATATGAGTTAAGAATTATTTATCATTATAAATTAGTCAGCCTCTAATATACATGACTTCGCAAACATGTTTTCACATGCAGCTACATGTGAAAATAGCAGAAAATGTCCACGTGAAGAATAAAAGAGATGGTCCTAGTTTTTTTGATGTGGCCATTTTTGCATATAAGTTTATAGTTTGAAGCTCTGTATCTCTTATATAATATTCATCCCTTTTATCAAAATAATTCTATGATACAGCTTTTATTGTTGAATATCAGTCTTTCATGGCTTTTTCTCTGGAATCCAGAGCTAACTGTATTTCCTTAACTATTTTCACAATATTTTTTCTTGTTCATCCAATTTGCAATTGTCTTTTAGCTAATCTCGGTACCAAAACCTGGGTATCTTCTACTGCCAAGTATTTCCAATGAAATTTGTACTGAACATTGCCCCAATTATATTTGTTTGGCATTTAAATCTAAATGTTTGCTTTCTTGTTCTGCTATTTAACAATTCTTAGAATTAATAGGAGGTAAGCCTGAGAAATTCTTTAACAAAAGGTTGTAATTTCTAAAGATGTTACAGGTCAGTTTTTACAAAATATGTGTGATTTCTCCATTGTTCTAAAGTATTATTTAAATTCTTTTGTAGCACAATGCCTCCTTAGTAGTACACTTTTTTTTCTAGGATAATTCTTATTTCTCAATTGCTTTGAAAATACCAGATAGAATTCCAAAATACTGCCGTTCAGCTAATAGTTCAAATCAAATCAGAGATTCATTTGCTGCTTAATTTTAGACACTAAATTTCCACTGGGCAGACAGGTTTGGAAGCCCCTAATCAGTTTATATAGATGTCTTACTTTCTGTCATCAGTGATAATAGCATATATTTGTGCATTTATTTATCTATTTATTTTAATAGCTTTTTGTGCTTTCCTGTGTTCTTTAGATGTAAATTGTGATAACTTCCTCCTTTAGAGAGTTTTTGTAAAGTTAAATGAATTAATATTTATGAACTGTTTCAACAGTGCCTAAGAAAATATTAAATGCTTATCTTAATTCCAATCTTTTGCTAAAAAGACAAAAGTTTTAATGCTAAAAATGTCACCTTGGAGTTGACAATCTCTAGGGGGTGATAAGATTGTACCCATGAAACAAGAAGTGAACAATACAAAAGATTAGAATGGCTAATTATTCTGGTAAATAATAATAATAAAAACAGCAGCAGTAATAAATATAACTAAAATAAACAAAAGCACTGGTCTGAGTGCTTTGTAAGTTTTTAATGAATGGTCAGAAAAACTTTATGACATAGGTTCTATTATTATTCTAATTTTATAAGAGTAGGAACCAGAGACTCCAAGATATAAATAAACTGCTGTAAACCATGGCTATCAAGTAGCAGAGCAGGATTCAAACCCAGGCAGTTTGGCTCTACTCTATGCTTTATTGCCTATTTGATAACCAAATCTTTGATTAAAAATGATTTGTGTACATCTCAGAAAGGTTTCCTACAGAAAAAGGGTATGCAAATATTAATGTTCTTGCTGTATTTTGTTAAATTATTCTTCATGGAGAACATTTCAAAGTAGTTTCACCAGTCCTTGCAAAAACTAGATATTATCATTTAAAAATATTGTGCTAAGCTGGTGAATGAAAATACTATCATGTTTTAATTTATATTTCCTTGACTACCACTAAGGATGACCCTCCCCCCATTTTATTTATTAATTGCTTTCTATTTCTTTAAATATTCAATAATGATAAGTCATACCAAGACAATACCTGCCTGAAGACTTTTTCCATTTTTCTGTTAGAGAAGCAATCTTCTAAGTGATTTTAGAATAGCATTCTATGTGGCAAAAATATTAGCTCCATATTTGTCAAATATGTTGGAACTATTTTCTCATATTATTAAACCTTAAATTTTGCATATGGATTTTTTTTTAATTTATAGACATTTTCATTTTCATGTCAGTAAATCTATAGATGAATTGTTTTAAGACTCCTTCCCTTGCATTATGTTGTTAAAACCTTTCTCCACCCAAAGTTAAATAAAAATTCAACTACATTTTGTATTTAATTCTTTAAACATTTGTATTTTTTTAGCATGGCACTTGTAGGATATATTTGTTATTTTGTTCCAAAATATACAACATGCTCTACACCATTTTGCTAAAAATATTTTGTACCTGCTTATTTGCATTTCCACATTTTTATGTAATAAATTGCTTTGCACATTAGGGCTTCTTTCTAGGATTTCCATGATACTATTGAACTTTCTGTCATTTCTATAACATGCTAGATCTTATTGTAACTTTATGGTTAGTTTCAGAAAAAGTGAAACAAATCTGCCCTCATTATTTTTTCCATAATTTTCTTGTCTGATTTCATGTCTCAATGTGGAATTATTTTATTGGTTTACTTTAGTTGGAAGTGCTTTAAATATTGCAATGTGAAGATGCCAGTTCCCAACAAATTTAGTGAGTGTTGTCATGGCATGTGCTGCATCATCCTCTCTGTCTGTAGAATTTTACAGATTTCTTTATGTAGATTCTAATAATACTTCATGTTATATCCTCTTACATGAAATTTTTGGTCATTGTAGCTATCAGAAATGGAATTTTTTATAAGTTTTAATTGTTTTTGTTAGTATAAGATTTGGATACAATTGCCCTCTAACCCATATGTCATTGCTAACTCTATTCTTCATGACTTCTTATATATTTACTTATAAACATAACTTCTATTCTGTAACCCCTTTTAACTTTACCTGGCCAATTAGGTGTTTGCTCTAATTGTTCTATTCCATGCAACATCTGTATGTTTTCCTAACTAATTATCATAATGTTATCACTATTCCCTACACATCTGTTCTCTCTACCTATAATTCATCCCATATTCCCAGATTGTATCAACTATTTAATAACTAATACAGACTAGAAGGTCATTTTATAATAATATAGCCACACCAAGATTTGGTAAAGAAGTGAGGGACATATGTTTTTCTAAGGGATAATAATATTAATAGCCATATCTTTTATATATAGAATATACAATTTGTAAAAAAAAACTTTGGTAGGGGCTTAATATTTAAATCATATTTGTGTTTCCTGGGGTTGTTGAGGAGATTAAATAAGATTACATTTAAAACAGCAAAGTGCATAGCACATAGTAAGTATTTCATAAATATTAACTATTACAATTCTTTTTTATAATTATTTTGCTAGAAAGACAGTAATAGTCCCACTTCACAGAGGCTTAGAGGTTCATGAAACAAGTTGTCCACAGCTATGCTACCCCACCTTCACTAAAACTCTGAAGAAAGAGCAAATGACATAAAGAAAACTTTTATCATATGAATATGCATTTTCCATATTAATATTTATTTTACCAAATGATTATGATACAGCTCTTCCCTACAGGGAATGAGAAGTTAAGGCTTAAAATGTATAGGGTTCCTATTTGGAATGATGGAGATGTTTTGGTAATGGATGGTGGTGATGGTAGCACAACATTGTGAATGTAATTAGCAGCATTGAAATATATATCTGAATGTGATTTGAAGGGGAAATGTTAGATTATATATATATGGTAAGAGAATAAAAATTAAAAAAAAAATCCATGGGATTACACTACACAGTGAACCCCAAGTTAAAGCATGGACTATAGTTAATAGTACTATTATAAAAGTGTACTATCATTAGTTGTAACAAATGTTCCACACCAATGTAAGGTGTTGATAATACAACAGTATATGGGAATCCTGTATTTTATGCATGATTGCCCTGTAAACCCACACCTTCTCTAATAAAGAAATAAAATCATACAGCTCTGCAGATTTGGGTAAAGATGATTACAAGAGCAGCTTTTTAAATGTTTATGTCATTGTGATGCATATCTGCAGTTCAACAACTAAAAAAACCATTACACTGACACTACCAGAATTGCAAATCAATTGTAGCTCTAAGTCATGTATTAGCCAAGGTTAAGAAGAAAATATACCTTACTACCATAGGAGGTGCATACAGTGAACACTTTTACTTGTCTTGTAATTTTTTAAATGGTTTTTGAGAGAGAGAAATAGGATTATTTGCTTTTACAGCTGCACTACGGTGTTAAAAAGTAAGTCAGGGTTCTGAATCAGTATGGATTTCAAAGATCATAACCTATTTGTTTGAAAATATTCCAAGTTTTTCTAAGGCTTTACAGGTAGTATAATGAACACTTTATTTACTTCTTTATTAAGTTATATGTAAGCAAAATTTCCAGAATATAGGATTTATGACATGAACTTCTCTCTTATTTTACACAGGGTAATGTTTTCTAAGGTTTATGCCACTGAATTCTAAGTCCATCAGTTGTAAATAGTTTTCCCAAGGAAAAAGGTAAGGTATCCAGGGACAAAATAAAATTCAGGGTCTTCAGAGTTCACAGGCTTCTTAAAATGAGATTTCTCAGTCTTTAATATGAAAATGTTTACGTCTTTAACAGATAGAATACCGTGTTTCATATACATATGTGCATATGTATATAATGATATCTCTATCTTATCTGTATCTATCAGGGTTTCTTAACCTCAGCCCTACTGGCATTTTGAATCAGAAAATTCTTTGTTGTGGGGGTCTGTATTGTGCATTGTAGGATGTTTAGCAACATTCCTGGCCTCAACTTACTAGATACCAGTAGCCCTCCCCCACAAAGATGTCATAATCAAAAATGTCTTCAGGCATTGTCAGATATCCTGATATCCCCTTGGGGGCAAATGAGCCTCTGGTTGAGAACCACTGATATATATATCAGTGTTTGAAATATTTTTCCCTTAGTGTCTTTGATAGGCCAGAGATCCCATCACACACAATAAATCACTTTTCAGGTGTTGCTAACATCAAAAATCTATTCATTGTATGCAACTTCACCTGAAGGTTTGCTCAAAATTGCATAAAAGATAATTAAGTCTCAATTCACTCAAAACTGGTACTGGACTGAAGAATAGATTGAATTTAAGCCAAGTCCCGAATACACTTAGTTTCTGTGTGTCCCTCTTGGAAATGGAAGGGAGATGGACCCCTGGCTGCCCACTCATGTCTCAGGAATAACAAAAGCTCTTCAGCAGTCTCTTGAGAGAGCTCTTTAGAGAAAGGGACAGTGGGAGTTAATACAAGCTTATCATTCTATGAAGTATGGCAATTATTTTAGAACAAATGTGTGTGTGTGTGTGTGTGAATGTGCATGCATGAGCTTTAAGAAACAGAGGCAGGAGGTGTATGTGTGCTCTGACTAAAAGACAGAGGCAGAATATGGCAAGGGTCTTCAAATAGCTGTTGTAGACAAAATTATTGAAAAATTGTATGGTTTTCTTAGCAAAGAAATGTATTTCCTTCTACACTGAAATAAGCACATAGAATTCACCACCCAATGTATATACGCACACACACACACACACAAAAACAAGCAATATACAAGCTTATAAAAGTGAGAACCAAAAACCTTTACATTTCTCTAGGAAAATAATTTGTTTATTGCTAGAATTGACCTTGTCTCATTGAATCAATCTAAAGTAAGTATTAGAAGAAACCACATTTAAAAACTGATGAAAGAGAGAGTAGAAAACATGCTATTGAAATCTATAGATGATACAATTTTTGAGAATTTAAGATGGAAAATTTGACCAATAAGACTTAGGAAATACAGATTAAATAGAAAAAATCTAGGGTTCTTCCCTTGCTATGGAGAAGAGAGGAAGATGCTGTAAAGCTCTAGTTATATGCGATATTCTAGGAAAGAATCCCATGGAATCTGGGAACCATAGGCTTAGCATGAAAGCAGGGATGAGGTTGCATATCCTGTGCTCTCTATTGTATCATTGTTAGTATAATGGGTGATTAATGATTTATTTTGAATGAATAGACTCAGAAGTATCCCTTAGAACCCAGGGTACTCTGTTCCAGATTAGTCCTCTGATTTATTTCCCTAACATGCTTTTTTTAAAAGCCCAGGTTACTTGAAGATGATGCTCCAGTCAGAGCAAATCCACGGTGGTTACTCTTCCTACATCTTAGCTACTTGTCCAGGGCCCTTCCTAAACGAAGTCAGCACGCTTAAACCTCTGGAAAACACACACACACACACACACACACACACACACACACAGCACATGTCCAGCTACAGTGTGTTGGAAACAACTGTTTAAAGAAAACCACCATAAGTCAGCTTTTGCTTTTGATTAGCTGTATGTGTGGCAAATAACTGAATCACTCACCCTGGCTCTAAGTATTCTCATCTATAGGATAATTTTTAAAGAGATTGTTCAAATTTCTAAGGCTGCTTCTGGTTAAAAACTTTTGCAATCTAAAATTATGAATCCTATGTATAATCACTGTTGAAATTAAACAGCTTCTAATCAAATTGTGTAGTCCTTCCCCCATCTCCATCTCAGAAAACCATCATTAAAAAAGTGGTTACAATTAGGAAATTAGAAAAAAAATAATCAGTGAATGATGAATCAGAATTGGTTACAGTTGGACACCAGAAACAAGAAATATCATTTATGTGGCTTTTACATTCTTTAGAAAGTCTGATGATAACCTATAAAATTGTTCCATAATGCTATAGTAGAGAGGTAGTGTTATGGTTATGAAATGGGTTAGACGTTAAGAAGACCTGAGTTTGACTTCCATCTCAGCCAGTCTCTCTCTACCTGTGATCTTATGATACACTTAATATCAGTTTCTATACTTTATATTAGGGATGATGATGATAATTATAGAAAATCTTCCAGGATCATTGGATGGCATTACAAAGATAATGTTTGCAAATTGCATAACACAGATACCTGGTATATACAAGAATTTTTTAAATGATGGCTGATTGCATAATAATTTTTATTCCCTTAATTTGAAAGCAGTGGGATTTGGAGTAGGCAAGGATAAGCCTTACAACTGGTTTGACAAAAGAATTAAGAACATATGTTAACCAATTTTGGAAGAGATCTCAGTCTTCGGAAGAGTTTTCAGTTAAGTGAGTGTATCAAGTTACTGCTTGATTAACTTACCTTTCTCTGCAGGCCTGAATAGCAAGAGCTTGAGATGGCACTTAAACAAAGGCGTGGTGATTTCATCAAAATATCCATAGATTTTTTTTTTACAAGAAAATATTATTTAAAATATTTGAAAGATATTTATTAACATTTCTATCTGCACATAGAATTAAACCTTGCTTTCCAGATTCTTTTCTTCGTTCACGTTGAGTGTTATTTTAATTTTGAGATCTGAGAGGTTTTAGACTGGATTCTATTCTTTGATTACTCAAGAACAGAGCAAAAAGAATTTTACATAATTATTTCTGCCTCTATCTGGCTTTTAACATGGCACATGCTCCCCAACACTGGAAGGTATCAAGAAACACATGTAAATAAAGCACTGTAATTTATCACCAAGAGACAAGGACTAGAACATTCTAATTTTTAAGTATTGTGTATCTAAAATTGTAATACGGAAGGGAACATTACTTTGAATTTTTTATTTGTTCAACTCCTCCATTCCATTCTTTTCTCCTCCTGGCTTTAAAAGACAGGGAAATATGAAAATGTATAATTTATGTAGAAAGAATAATACTGCCTAAGAAGCACAAAACTTAAAATATAATTATTTACCATGTTGAAAGGATTGCATGTTCAGAAGCAATAAAATTAATCTAAAACAGGACAAGGGTACACAAAATTCCTAAAAGTGAGATCCATTTTATCTGACAAGGGAAACAGAGGTTGAATGATGCTTTTGTGTACCTAAAACTAAACTGGCCAAAGGATTAAAACTTGCTTATATGGGAAACGTTGCAATACCAAGGAAATGGACTAAAATATTAAAGGGTTTTCTCATTTTTGATGGCCGAATTCCATCCTGTAAGCAGTGCATTAGACACTAATGACATACGATTTCTCACTGACAGATTTAACAGCATCAATAAGGCCTCTCTGTCCATTGCAGCAAATTGATCCTACATGACACTGACAAGGGCAGCCTGCACTTAATGACCTCCACCGCTGAAGGATGAAAATGAAAAATGACTGGAAGAACAAATAAATCTTTGAAAGTTTCCCTGAAACAGGTGTGCTAAAAATGATCTGTTTGAGAGATCACAAACATAAACCCAATTTCCTAGCATGCCCCATTGTCCGTTTGTTAACACCAAGGTCTCTCTCTTCATATCTTACCTCGAGATTTACTTTAATTCCAAAAAATGAGATCAAGACAATCTTCTTCTTACTTTTATTCTATGGAAATACTACTTTAGGGCTCTCTCTTAAAGGCATAAGTTCCTCACTATTTATGCAGGTATCTAATATATTTGTCCTTTGCAACCAAAAGATTCTGTATAAATAGAAAGCATGTGTTCATAAAATTTATTTTTCTTTCCCCCCTGATTAGAAAAGGAAATACAGTATAGCCATTGGTTATTTCTCCTCCCCAGTTTTCAGCAACGAATAGAACATGTTTAACCTCAATAATAATGTCAAATACATGAGATGAATTGAACAAATTGTTCATAGATGCATTGATGTCCTTTGAATCCCATACAATGGTAAGAGGGCACTAAGATTTTGGCAGATAGTTGCATTCTCAGTTTTCCAGAACACACTTCTTTCTTGTTCTACCTTCATCTTGCCACTTTTTCAATAACATTTTTAAAGAGAAAAATACACCCTTCTCTCCCCCAATACATTCAGAAGATTTAACTATGAAGAGAGTAGAAGGATAGAAAATACAGGGTTGCTGATAAGTAGCACATCAGAAGGAGCATAATAGTTTCTTGCAGTTGCATAGCATCCCTTTATTTTCAATGTAATTTATTATGGATGTATACTTTAACTCCTTATCAATTACCCTATGAGGCACATCTTGTTTTCAGTTGAGAAAATTGAGGTCAGAAAGGGTAAACCCCAGTCTTCTGCCTTGCCATTAGTCCACACTAATGAGGGATAAGTAAAGTACTGGAATTCTAAAACCTTAATTTATTGTACAATAATATGGATGATACCAATAGGAGAAAGGGTCTATTAGCCTCCTACAGATTTTTATGGATAGGTGAATTGCTAAAAAATAACCATTCCTCTATTTTCTGAAATTTAAATCCTGGGTGAGAAAAAAGATTTGAAAGGCAATAATTTTTCTTCTCACAGAGTATTTGGCAAAGAATATAAAGGAAGTGGCTGTAGCTTAACACTCTGGTAATTGAGTTCTCTCTTCCTTCCTGATTTATGACATACTGTTTATTTTACTTTTTTACTTTTACCAATGGAAGATTTTACAAAAACATTAAGAATTCCCAGAGATTTTCAGTAACCGGTGAATGTCAGATTTTTCCCCAAGTTTCTGATTGATCCCCATCTCTAATAAAAAAATAGAAATTAAAATTTGGTGCCCATACATCAAGAGGAAGATTTAGAGGCCTATCATGGGAAGTTATCTATACTTAGAATTGAAATTTGAAGTCTATGATAATATATTTCAACCTACAAACCATAAAAATTTGGTATTGGAGGACAAGGACTAAAATCAAATAATATAAAATGATGGATTAAGAACAGAGTCTCTAATTTATCAATTATATTCTCAAAATTGAATTTCAGAAGATTGATAAAAATATACAACAAAAGTTTGCAAAAAGAAAACATGCTATTTTGTGGCAGGTGAGGTCCACCGTTATATTAGAGACGCCATAACTGACCACTTTTTACTTTTTGTAGTACATAAGTAAAAAAAAAAAAAACACATTGTTTCATAAAAACAAATAAGAAAAAACAGTACCTGTTTCTTATCTCTAATTGAAGCTTCAAGTGATAACTGTCTATCATACATATTGAAGTAATTGTCCTTTTCTGTTAAGAATGCATCCTGTGTCTTCTGATACTCTTGAGCTAAACGAAGATTTTTTTCTAGTGAATCATCATGTGCTCTCTAGAAGATAAATATATATAATAAATAAAATTATTTCAATTTCTTTTAATTTTTACATCTTTGAATTATCTAAAAGTTGTTCTATTACATATTGTAGAAAAACATCAAAACAATTAAAAAAAAAAACAAAACTGTTTCCCAGACACCAATATCCTCCTTGGAATAACAATGTTTTCTTTCTTGATGCAGAGTTGTTGTTTTTTTAACATTGATATGTGAGTCAGAGGAGTGTATCTCACTTTTGCTCCAACTCTTTCCACTGCCCTTTTCCCAGACTTCCCTCTATTGTGCCTTGGAAAGTACCCAGTCCTGGCAACCTTCTTCCAGTTTCAGACACCCTTTTCTTTTCCTCAGTCGCTGTGCTCAAATAGGTAGAAGACACTTGAGAGATTAGGACCCAATCTCCATGAGGTTCAGAATGCTCACGTTCACAAAAAACTTTCAAAACATAAAGGAGATGAGTAAAAGATGAACACAGGAGACTCAACATGTAGAAGCATCCAGGACCATTACTTGGCATTAATATATTTTAGCTATATTAAAGATTAAACCTGATTCTATGAGTAGTTGAGAACTTTAAAACACCCCCATGACTAAGTAAATATATGCTAAATCTAATGCAAACCCCTTAGAAAATAACTTTTGCAACATTATCCATTGGTAAATTGGGGGCCACCTACAGTTTTAAATTAGAGGCATAAATTCAGTTTAGTTGCTAATTCTTTGTACATTTCTAGCAAAGAAAACTCTCAGATTATCCCATCTGTCTTTCTGTGGCTGCTTCAGACAACATGGAATTTATCAACAGCCTTAAATAGTTTCAAAGCTGTTAGTCCAGTAATTCTATTTATGGGAATTTATCCTAAGCAAAAAGATTTATTCTTTACAACATTATTTATAACTAAGTTTTCAAAACAAATTTATATTAATAATAATGATTATGATTAAATAACTAGATATAAAATTAACCACTGTGAAGCAATTAAAAAGGTTTATATTTTAAATTGTTATCACATCAAACCTTTACCACAAGTTGTTTAAAAACATATTGTAGTATGAGAATGTGCATAGAGGAAATTTAATTCAGCAGAAATGTACCTGTACAAATATTTCTGTATTTATACTTTTGAATATTTATAAGGTCAACAAACACATTTTTCAAGAAAAGTCTGCTATCCATATTGATCCCTAATGATTAATACTATTGCAAATCTTTTGTTTAAAAAGTCAAAATCATGAAATGAAAATCACTTTAAATGTCCTTGTCCTAATTCTAGCACAATAATTTAATACTTTGGAAATTTCTATATAGTAGATTTGCCTATAATCACATAAAATTATCTTTTGGCAAGAGGACAGAATAACTATGATGGATATTTTCCTTTACTAGATATATTTCTTAAAAGATGGTAACAGTTGTTTTTTATATCTTAACACTAATACTAAATGCTAATCCTCAAACAACTGATTTGTAACACTGATGATGAATGTTCCACTTGAGCAGGAAGGAGGAATAATTTTGAATTTTTTGTTTGTATGTTTTAACATAAATATAACTTTGATACCTGAGATATCCTACTTTTTAGTTACTTCTCTTTCAAGCCCTAAGTGGCTACCATAAAAATTTAATTTGAGAGAAGTGCTACAGAAGTTGTGGAATTTTCATTAAACATACTTTGGAGATTTAATTGGGAATATATTTGGTAATTTATGTTTTGCTCACTGTGTAATACGCACTTTCCTTTCCAAATGCATATACTTTCAATCTCTGGATGACACCAGTTCTTACCACTTTTATATGCCATAATTGGGGTAAATACCAAGAAACCAAATTGTGTAGTTATGCCAATGAATCTTCAAAATTTTGTTACATCAGTCATAATATTTTATATTATTGTCTCCCAGTAATGAATGTATGGAAGTATTTACCACTTTACTACCTATTCCTGAAAGTCAGTGACCTTCAGATGTGCAATGAAGTTTAAATTTTTTAATTTTAAGTAATGATATTCTGCTGACATCAAAAATATTTTTTTATATATAACTGTGGTTCCACCTCACAACTCTGACTCATTTAATTTTAACCAATGGCATTAAAACATGCAACTGAAACAAAGGGGGAATGATAATTATTGGTGGTATTATATCTGGGGGAAATAATGGTACCACAACTGGAAGTTGAATAGCTGTAGAAGATATTTAATAAGGGCACAAAGAAAAAACTAACATGAGAGGTAAAATGACTTCCAAGAGCTTCGAAATTCAAATCCAGTGGAAACTTATCTTTACCTATTGACAAATTAGAAGATTTTTCTACTTAAGTTCTTGGCTAAATGTGAACTTGAAAATATTTTTTGGTTCTAAAACCATTAAAAGGAATTTTTATCACAACCCCTATAGGTTAAAATAACTATACTCTGTGTAGACTTACAGTATCATTTCATTTATTAATCTATTTGTTCTTTCAGTTATTTATTCACACTATTTATTTAGTAACTACTGCATGCCAGGGTCTGAAAAAAATGATGAGCCTCAAGGAGCTTATGGTCTAGTGGGAAAGATCTGTATTAAAAATCACACAAATACGTAATTAGAATGTAGAATTCTGACCATTTTGCACTTCCTTTTGCTTTCCATTTTTATTAAATTCACCCAAAAGGTCTAAGTAAATATAACACTTTGCCAAAACCACATTTATTGTTCTTTATTCAGTTCGAATTATTAATGCTTATTAGGTTGATGAAATATTGGGGATATAACTTGTTTGACCAAGAGAAGAGACATGATGAATGACCATTACTAGTTTCCATACTGGCTAGAATTTAGTAAGGAAAATACTTAGCTTGATGATGGTTATCTGCTATTGCAAATTATTTGTTAAACATTGATATTTTGAGTGCATTGGAGTTGCTTGTCTTAATACTCTATTAGAAAATAAATATTATGTTTATAAAGGGCTGAACAAAGGTTAGATTGTGTTTTGTTCCTCTCTAAAATATGTTACTGAATGCAGTGGCTGACATAAGTAGGTGGACAGGTTCTCAGAAAACACTGAATCAATGAACGCACAGAATAAAGTTAGGAAATGTATATATTTAGAGACACGTTTTCTTTGCCAACTTCTGAAATAATCTGGTAGTGAAATAGCTATCTATTATAACAAAGCACATTCATTCATGCAATGTCACTACTTGAAAGGTGAAGATATTAGTGTATAAAGAGAATTGACACAATAAGTGCTTGTACTGAACACTACTCTAGGGATATACTACTTTGTCCAGGCTTAGATCCCAGTAGTGTTGAGAAACTTTTGCTAAAGAAAGACCTGGTTTCCTCCCGTCACCAAAAAATTTTGAAAAACGAAGGCAGATTGAGACTCCAAAATATCCAACTATTCTCCATTTCCCCCCACCATAATCTTATTCTGTAAAGCCATGGATTTTATCTTGAGAATTTCTCCCAATTTCCTCCATTTTCAGTTTATCTTTCTTACTCTTTACCTTCACCTTTCCAGATTTCTCACTGGGAAAGCGGGGAATAGAGAATTCCAATCAAAGAACTGGAGGCTATGTGAAGAAAAATATAGAGTATATATGGTCTTTTTATGTTTGTGATATACAGCCAAGAATTTGGAAATAAATTTGATCTTGAACATTAACTTCTGAATTCCACACATACAAGATAAGAACTGGGACTTACACAATCACCGTAATGAGAAATAATACTTTCCACAACATCAAATCTTTATTGCAATTGCATGTAAGATATTCACATCGCCCCCCCCCCAATAAATAATATGATACTCTAAAAGAGGCTGCAAAAATATAAAATAAAATGGATTCAGCAGACAAACATGGCCAGTGCCTCCCAACAGTCAAGATATGTTCTTCCAGAACCTTGTCACTTCCTATCAAGGGATTTCTCTTTCCCTTGAATCTGCATAGACTTGTGGCTTCTCTGGTCAGTAGAGTATGGTGGAAATGATACTATGCAACTTCCCAGATTAGTTTATAAAAAGGATACAGCTTCTGCCTGGCTCTCTCTTTTGGGGCATTCACCCTTGGAACCAGCCACCATGTTGTGAGTTATCCAGGTCCCATTGGAAAGCCCAGTTGTAGATGTTGCAGCAAACAGATCTAGTTATTGTTTCTACCAACAGCCAGCATCAACTGCCAGGTATGTGAGTGAATGTGTCTTCTGAAGATCATGCTACTCCACCCCCCCCACCCCGTGCCCCAGTCTTCAAGTCATCCAGGTGATGATCCAGAAAGTGTGAAACAGAAACAAGCCATCCCTGCTGTGTCCTGTCCACATTCCTGATGCATAGAATCATGAGTGTCATAAATAATAGTTGTTTATGCCACAAAGTTTGGGGATACTGTTATGCAATCATAGCAACTGGAAAACCGGATATCCTGTGCAAGTTTACATGGCTAGTAAGTGGAGATCTGGATATTGTACCTGGTGGACTGGCTCCAGATCCCACACTCTTAATCAAATGAGATACTTCCTTCATAAACACTAGCCAGCACTCTTGAACACTATGTAATGCTGTCTTCATAAAACACAGCATCATTAAACATTTAAGTAAAATAACTGAATTCTCTTGTTCTGAGTCCATTTCCACCAAAAAACTGCTTGATTATAATCTGGCTAAACATATAACTTGTTGGCATAGGCAGAATGGGCTGCCAAAGGAAATGAGAATCTGTTCCCCTGGGAAGCTACTTTTCATTGTAAGCAAATATATGGGCATGCTCGTTTTATAGAAGCAGTCTGGTGATTTTTGATCTATATGACTGCATATTCTATGATGTAGTTAGGCCTGATGTGTTCACTGAAGGACCAAGTGCTGAGCCTTCAAAGCTGAGGCCTGTACAACTCTGGCCCAGCCAGAGACCCTTACCTGGGGGAAAGCCTAAATCCATTCAAACTGCTTTCTTAAAATGTACGGTGGACTTAATAGCTGGCAAAGAGATTATAAGATAAAAACTTGATTTACACATTCTAGAGATGTGGCTATGTTTAAATTTTTGCACTGACTATGTGTATGTGGGAGGGGGGAGCTACAAGGATATTTACAAATGCCTTATTTTTAATAAATTAGTCATGATATCCATGATTAAACCTATGGTATTGTGTCCTCTGTACCTTCAGTTACTCTCAACACAGGCACTTGGATCCACTTCTCCAGCCAGAGGGACAAGATCCTCTTTTCAATTACTTATTGTAAGAGAGTTGTCATCTTTTGTCCTGATTCTAATTCTAACCCTCCTGTCCTGATGTAATTATCTGTGACTGTCTCAGTTGATCTTTTCTGATGATCTGTCTGTCATCTTCTGTTGCTTGGTTATTAATAGTTTACTGCAGACAGGCCCTTTTTCTTGTACCTTGCCAGGGCCCAGCTGGCTGTCGCTCTCATATCTATGTTTTTACACAGATTGCACCATACTTAGTTTAGTCCCAGGGTGAAAAGAATTGACTTCCTACCAGAACTACCAAAAAACAAAAGTTGTATTGCTGGTATTTATTGATCGATTTTATTCCAGAGCACCCTCATGTCCAGCTTTCCATTCATCTATTTGTTCATTCAGTTACTTGTTTAGCAAACCTTTAGTAAGTTTACTTGATATGTCCAGCTCTATGGGTAACCCAAGTATGAGATATAACCCCTGTCCACCAGGGACTACAGGCTAACATGGTGAGAGACAAAGTGTAAATAAGGCTATTTTGGGTACAGTGGAGATCATTCTACAGGGTAAGGAATTAGAGCCAAAAAATGCTTTACAGAAGAAATAATCAGTGACCTGAATCTTAGAAAATCACTTATTTGGCAGTTATCAAACTTGTCCTCAGACACAGGTCAGTAGATATTTGAGCAAAATTGGGAAGTTAAAGTCAAGAAAAAATAAATTCTTGGCACTTTTGGGACCATTAGATTATTGTTACCCATGAGACTGGTGAATTAGATATTCATAGATTGTGTTAAATTTTCTGCTATGTTCTTGACCTTAAAATATTAATAATTGGGTAAACAATGAAGTATACCTATATATTTAGTGCTCCATTGATGCAAAGCATCATAAATAATTCTCAGTTCCAGGCACCAGAGTTCCGGTTGCATGTGATCCTATACACATGTCCAGGCACTTCACCACTGGTCACATACCATTAAATCCTCACAGTCCTTGCACATGCCTGTGGCATGTCTCTTCCAGCTTAGGGCACTGGTTTGGTAATTTTGCACACAGTGAGACTTCAAGGTCATGAAGGCAGGCACCAATATTAACACTGATTCACAGTATGTGTAGGGAACAGATTTTAGAATAAACAAGACACAGAGGCTGTAAGTCTCTGTGAACACTGCCACCTCAAAAGCATTGCCTTTGATTCATGGAAATTAGTGTACCAAACACAAATGCTTATGCTTAAAATACACGGTAATTCTCTCACCATGTGGCAGACGTTGTATACTTCATTAGGTGCATCACCTACTGTGTGCATAGAGGCATTATCACGTTGCTGCTCATGTAAAATCTATACACCAATTACTACAGAAAGCAAGAGTTCTCCCCACTGTTTCTAAGGAGGAAGTCTAGAAGAATGATATGTGTCGATACCCTGAAGCCTCCTAGGAATAAATAACTGTTTTAACTCTCCCAGGACTCACTTCCTTGTCTGTGCTACCATGGAAACTGGTCTCTTGTCCAACATGAGTTCTCCAATAATTAGTCTTAAAAGAGTATTCCTGATTCTTAAATGAACAAATGAGTCCTCAGCATCAAGGTTGTTACATGCCTCAAACTCTATATATTATCATGTTTGGCAAAATCCTCTCTGTGCACTCATTTATTCACAAATACTTACTGAGCAACTGGTATATGCAAAGCAATATGAGGTCACTGTGAGAGGCCAAACAGCACTTAGAAGACACTGTGGGATGTAAGCCTGCTCCAAGTCAGGAGACCAGTCAGTCCTGTCCTGCCAGGGTCCAGGGGAATACTGCCTTTAGCCACCTCACCCCACATCCATATAGATGACTCTACATAGGACCCTTAGTTTATTTAGCTCCCTGATGGGATTGCAAATTTAGCTACTGTGTTGTTTTACTCATAAAGTTTACTAATGGACACCTAAACATTGCTTCTGAGAACTGAGAAGAAAGTCACTGGGAATTCCTGAATACTTTGTAGTAACATACTTTTCCTTCTCTCTCTCTCTCTCTCTCTCTCTCCCTCATCTATCTATTTATTTTTATCTCTGCTCATCATACATAATTGATCAGGCATTACTGATGCCAGTAAGAAAAAATACACAATTTCAGATCAGAAGAGTTTGCAATCCAATAAGGGAATTGAGACACTTACAATCTATCTACATTATAATACATTATACAAGATGAATTAGAGAAGTATTCAAATCATGATGGTTCCATGAGAAATCAGTTACAGCCAAGTTTCAAGGAGGAGACAGTTTTTGAACAGAGTCCTAAAGAATTTCAGTATACAGGGCTTTGTATGGTTTCCCAGCAGCAAAAACCTGGCCCAGCAATACAGATATGCATTAAATATATTTTTAAAAACTCCCCTGATTATTGTGGGTGCATGGTAAAATAAAAGGAACATCTTGCTTCATGCTGCCTATAGTATTTCTCCTATAAGTACTCAATGACTCTAAGAAACCCTATATAAATGTCCCTTTTATTAGCTATTAAATTTCTATTTGATCCAGTTTTTGACAATATATTTCTATGTTCTTCGAAAGCATGTGGTGTATCTGATCAGGGAAACAAATTATGTTATAAAAAAAGAGATTAAAAATTGGGGTCCTAATCTATATCCCTAATGGATTTCTCTAAGTCAAAGTACATGATTTAGCTGGCTACGTAAAATTACGTGATATACAAGAATAACCCCTCACACATGGTATGACCTCAGTGATACTCACAGTAATAATAATTCCTATAAATGTATTTCTTTTTAAATCAACTTTTAATTTTAGCCATTAATTTATTTTGATCCTAATGATATCTTCTTTGTTTATGGTTGTTAAAGAGAAACATATTCGTATATTGTATCTTTGTTAAATGTTCTATGCATTATAATACTTATATTTCAAATTGTCAATATTTTAAAATATATTTTAAAAGTCTGCTTTCCTTTTCACAGTATTATGTGAAAGGCTTAACAGCAATTTCCTCTTCATATACCCCTCCTGACTTGAATAGTTTAAGATTTAGAAAGGTTTCCTATTTACTCACATTTTAATGATATACATTTCTACTTCACTGGTGGAAAAGGCTGATCAGTCACAGAAAGGTCAGTTAACACTAAATAGACCCTTTCTTTATGTAATTACAAAGAATAATATCTTTGTGCTGATGGCATTGCACATCGAGTGGGTGATGCAGAGAATTAATGTGCTGCCTTGTTGGCCCATGGGATACCGATTCCAATACAATAACCACAACTTATTCTAATTATGCAGCTTCAAAAGGTCATCAGCAAAAAGAGTTAAGGAATTATCAACTAAGTTTATCATAAAGCAATAATGCACATAACTGCAGAAACTCTAAGAAGAGAAACTAGAAACTTTATTACAAATGTGAGAAAAAACTGATCTAAGAGGTTCTAGAATAGATTATGGCATAAATCTAGTAAACTCCTTCAAAAATTAAAATATATGGTATTTCATAAATTACCATTGATTTAATCATCTAACCTGCTCTCACCTTATATTTGTAGAAAATGCTTTATTTTACAAATATTTTTATATTTAATGTCAATTTCTACATGGTACCAGAATTTAAATATTTCCTTTAAAAACCCATTTTATTATAAAATAATGCATACTGGTTATATTATAAGCAAATAATAGAGAGATGCATACAACAGAAAATTAAAGCCCCTCTTTATAATCACTGTCATTATTACATCCCAGAGATGAAATTAACAATTTGTTACAAGTCCTTCAGTAACAGAAAATTCTTACACTGACAATAAGGTAATGGAGGCCAAGGAGGTCAATTTCTTATCCAAGGTTGCACACAAAGATAGCAGCATTAAGACTTAGGATCCAGTTCAGACTTCCACTCAACACCCTGTACTGGGCTCCAAAACCTCCTAATCTTGGATGCGAAACACAGGGCCCTTAAGATTCTAGACTGATGCGTGTGAATGTTCTACTTTCTGATTGCACTACAGAATTACATCAGTCTTTCAAAATAAGCTGGATACCCACTGAGAAAAGAGTCTTTGGAATTAAAAACAAAAACAAAAACATATGTGCCAGTTTTGTCTCTTTGGAAATGCAAGTTCAAAAGACTAAGGACTACTGTCACAGAAGTGCCAAATATGAGAAGTACAGAATAATTTGTAGCTGAATAAAGTATCTTATGGATAGATTATTATTAGTGCTTTTTCTCTTTCCTAGTCTCTGTTAGATAGTCCCCTTATTGGGAAATAAAAGATCATTAGCTTCTCTATCCCCCTGATATTGTCTTTCATATTGGGATGCTGTCCAAACCTTGAATCTCAATCTGACACAGGATCTAAAATGCTAGGGCAATCTTCTTACAGATGCTCATCTTGAGGCATATCTAGTCCACAAACTAATTTATTCCCAATATGAAAAATATTATATTCCAAACCAACTGAGGCTCTCCAGCCCAAACCAATCAACACCAGGTTTTTTTTTTTGGGGGGTGGGGGGGGGGGGATGGGCCTGGGATTGTTGTTGTTTGTTTTTTAGTAAATTTTATTGGAACATCATCATGCCCATTTGTTTCTATTTTGTCTATGGCTGCCTTTGTGCTCTTAAGGTAGAGTTGAATAATGGCAACAGTGGCTCACAAAGCCTAAAATATTTACTATCTGTTCCTTTACAGAAAAAGTATGAAGGCCTCTGTTTTAGACCTTTAATTAATATATTAGTATCTTGCCAAAATATGTTACAATTTAGAGCTCTCACTGAAAGATCGATTGTGGCTGAACTTGTATCTATACATAGAGAGACTGCTAGAAAATGTTTTCCTTATTTTTCCAGCAGAGGCATATACTGAGAGATATACAGCAAACATCAGTAACTTGAAAAGTGTCTCCAAGTCTTTAACAAAATAATGAGATATTTATGAATTTTCTAAGTCCTCACAAAATGGTCACAATGACATTACAGAAAGTTGCCAGACTAAGACACTATAAATAATGCCTAAATTTATCTACCCCACACATTTTAAAATCAAATTTGGTTATGTAGGTCTTGCATTATAGGAAGCTAGAAATCTGCTCATTTTTCTACTTCTGAAACTTCTGTTTTGGGGGTCAAGAATTGACTTTATGATGCCAAGCTGAAGTTCAATTTTGCAGGTGATTTAGGTGTTTATTTAAGCGTAGGATTTCTAAGTAAGATGTGGTGTTCATCTTCTATGAAAGTCCATAGAGTGATTAGAAGAAATGGACTAGATATACAATATAGAACCACGGATTGATCTTTTAAATACAGTGTTGACTGGAAAAGATGGAAACAGAAGGATAAATAATGTATAATTCAGCACATAAGAAAAAATATCAATGAGAGGATGGAAAGGAATAAGAATTAGGAATTAAGGGGGAAACAAAATAAATTAAGAGTTAATATTTTGAGGAAATGTGAGTTCCTATAGTCAGCAATGCTGCTGCTGTCTCATATAATGCTTAAGTGTATGAGTTCTTAGTTCTTACAGGTTTTCCAACGGGGTTAAATAAAGCCCCTAGTGAAGTAAATCAAACATGAAACAACTTTGCAAATACAGCTCTGCAACAATAGGTCCTGAGGGGGCCACAACCATAAGGTTTATTCGGCGTATTAATTAGCCATAGCCAGAACAAAGAGACAAGAAGAAATCTGTCATAGTAAAAGACTTAGCAAATCGATGGTTGTTGCCCTCTATTCCTTTGCTTTCTCTTCTCAACTTTGTTTTTCTTTAATTTCTTATTTCTTTTTGCATTTCCTCTCTCCTTTGGCTTCCTCCTCATTAGTTCTGTCAAGTATGAATCATTCAACTGTCTAAGGCCCTCTAGTTATCACACTTCCCTCCTGAAAAGACACTGTTTTTTTTTTTTTCCATCATTTCCTCTATGCCTTACTCTTTCCAAGTCACTTCTTTTCTTCCCACATAGTGGTATGGGAATAGAAGTGTTTCAATGAATGAAAAATGTTTGGGAAGTATCAAATGAACTACTTATTTTTTTTTCCCCACAAAAGACGACACTTCATGAAAATGTAATACAATGGGATGAGTAGGGTGAGACATAGATTGTGAAATTTATTATATGGTTGCCCTCTTTCTCATGTTGATCAAATATTAATTTGGATAGTTGTGATAAAAATTTATGCAACTGAAAAATTTGGTCTACCTGGAAGGGGTTATTAGAGATATTTTATACTTCTGTATCAATATGCCATTTCAATGTAGTAAGATAAATTTTCGTGTGTAAATAAACTTATGTGTATGACAAATACAGTTGTTTTCTTATATACACAGACACACATACATATTATTTTTATATTTTTAACATATTGACACATATGGAGAGAGCTAGACCCTATTAAAAGGCAGAGCAAACTGGAATCTCCATAGGAGGGATCCAGGACCAAAAGCAATAAACCTGGGGTTATAGCAAGGTATTTTTTTATTTGAAAATGATTCCTTATGGATTGAGAGTCAACGCTGTATATATGAATTGGTATGTATTGACATGTACAATTTAGCATTTTCAACTTTTTTTTGGCAAACTCACACCAGAAAAGGCATAGTCAGTATCATAACACTGTACTTCATATATGTGTCACTGCAATCACCATGTGACAGTTCTGTGAACATTTTATGCCTTATTAATTTTTTGCCTCAGTGTTGTAGATAGTAGGCTCTCAGTAAACATTACTTAATGAATAAATGGATGTGTAAATCTGCATAATATTCATGCCTCCTTGAATACAGAGATCTCTGCACAAAGGAAATAGGTGGAATAATCATTAATGATTTTTATTTCTAAAAAGTATCTACTTTAATCTAGTGGTCTTAAATAAGTCGACCCTTTAGACTAATACATATGGTAGAAATTTTAAGTGTGTTTTTTTTTCTTGTACAGATATATTTTACAATTCATTTTTACAACATAAAAACATAGAAATTTATCCATTTACATTTTGACTGAGAAAAATAATAAGGTTTCCAGTTCTTCAAATCCTAGTTTGCAAAAGCATTTCACTGTGTAATCTCTCTCTGCTGTATTCCAGTTTACTTGTAGGTTTTCTTTGGAAGGCTAATAGAAATCTAAACTACCTGCTTTGTTGCCTTTCTATGCTTTGCTAAGCTCTGTTCTCATAACTCAGGAGATTAAAGTTTTTTTTTAAAATTAGGAGTTTCACATGAAATAACTATAGTTGTTAAAAAAACTGAGGATTTTCATAGTTGTGGATGAATATGAACATTTTAAGAAATCTGAAAATAATATATAATACAAAAACAGCATCCAAATTACTACATCCCAAATACATTTGAACAAAACCATTGCAACTTTCCTGTATTTTCCAATGAGATAAATAAGAAGTGATATCTATTTAAAACTGAAACAACACTTATATACCACACTTGCTTCAAATGAGATGGGCGATGCTTCTCAGTTTCATAGGCGTCCCCCTTTCTTTGTCCCTGTCATGACAAGTGCCATTATCTACCCCTGCATCCTTGCCAATGCCAGACTTATTTTCCTTCCTCATGAAAGTTTCACTCTTTAAAATTTTCCAGAAAGAGTGGGGGGTTGGGGAGAGAGGGAGGGTAGATGGAAGGAAAGAAGGAAGGAAGGAAGGGAGAAAAGCAAAAAAGTTTAAAAGGAACAAAAGAAAGAAAGCCTTCCTGGCATTAAATGTTACATTCACTTCAGATATCTTCATGTAACACAGTTTTTACCTTTCTTTGATCTCAGAGTAAGGACTGGCCCGAGGACAGCCTTCATGTGAAAACCTGTTCACCTGCAAATCAGGCCCTGAAATTTGGATCTACTCAAATAGAGAGAGTTTATAAGCTTGTTTTTCAATAATAGTATTCTTGGAGACTACTGAAGTCTCTGTGGGCCATCCATTCTTCCAGACATCTATTACCAAGTTACCTCTTTAGAAGGTGTATCCTTGGGGGTCCTCATAGATAACTGTTCGAGCTCTAATTCTGGGAACCCATGAATATGTTACTTTCCATGGCAAAAGGGACTTTGCAGCTGTGACTAAGATCACAGATCTTGAGAAGGGAAGATTACTCTGGGTTGTCTGCATGGGGTCAGTTTAATTACATGAGTAGTTGGTGGAGAATCTTTCCTGGCTGAAATTCAGGGAAGATCCAATGGAAGAAGACAAAGAATTTGAGCATCTCTCTCCCCACCCCCACCCCATTACTGACTTTGAAGGGGGGTCAGGAGCCAAGGAATGCACGCCACCTCTAGAAGCTGAAAAGGACCCTCAGCTGACAGCCAGCAAGAAAACAGGGACCAAGTTACTGCAAATTCAAGGGACAGAATTCTGCCTTCAAACTGAATGAGCAAGGCTATAGTGTTCCCTAGAGCCTCCAACAGGGAAGATAACCCTGCCAACAACTTGATTTTAATCCTGTGAGACCTGTGCCAGATTCTGACCTTTAGAACTATAAGATAACTTTGTGTTGTTCTAAGCATCTGAGTGATAATTTGTTGACAGCAATATAAACTAATGTGGTGACCCAGATATATGTAGTAGATACGTAAAAGTTAAGGTATTTCATATGAACTAATGGTGTAGTGATGGAAATTTAAGTACTGAATCTTCTTTGCAACAAGTATATTAATAAACAAATTTTAAAACTATTACATAATTCATTTCTTTTGTACATAACATTTTCTAACAGTATGTGAAGTCACTGATAGCATGTCAATAACTATTGAAAAATCAATTTTAATGTGAAATAGGTCATTTGATGATCTTCTAACTAAATTTCTATTGATGTTAACTTAACAGGTAGATTAAACCATTATCTCTACTTTGAAATAAATTCATTCATTCACTTGATAATTTATTACCTTCATTTTAAATGTTTGTTTTTAAATTAGTGAGAAAATTAACAGTCTCTGTTTCTCCATAATGATTAAATATAATCTTAAAAAGTATACTATGAACTTCCTAATCTAAGTATAAAAGTCTCTCTAGTTAATAATTTTTAAATGATTAACTTGTCTGCTGATTAGCTGACCATGCACATGGTTTTCATAAAAGTATCTGTGATTTTTAGAAGGTTTTATATGAGTTAGTAAAAATTCAACCTAGAATTAAAACAACATCAATAATTCTGTTAGAGACATTATTTGTGCTAGGGATGTTATGAAAAAGAAAAAGAAAAACAAAACAAACACAGCAAAGAAAGAAACACCCTTGCCTGTTATCAAGGTCTTACTTTTTCTTCCTTATAGCTGCTTGGGATCTGTTTCTGTGCATCTATTTCCAAGCTCTGTGCTTGAAGCTCAATATAGTTTTCCTTCATTGAAGTTGGAGCCAGGTCCAGCTTGTCCCCTCTCTCTCTG
Organism: Choloepus didactylus; assembly: GCF_015220235.1. Taxonomy (NCBI): domain Eukaryota; kingdom Metazoa; phylum Chordata; class Mammalia; order Pilosa; family Megalonychidae; genus Choloepus; species Choloepus didactylus. The sequence goes on along the minus strand of NC_051322.1, from coordinate 47,402,418 downwards.
TCAGATGTGGTTACTACAAGTAAGATTTGTGTATGGCAACTGATATAATACCCACATTATAGCTTTGGACAGGCTAGGAAATTATTGGGTGAATGAATTTTTTTAAACTTTCAGTAATATCAATCAACTATTACAAATATAGAGATAAACAATTAGGTTGCTGAATTCTAGATAATCATATGCCTAATACAAGGAGAATACACTTCTCAAAATTCCTGAAACATGTGAATGGTAAAATGTGATTAAATAAAGTTTATTTTACTCTTTCAAGTCCAAGAAATATATTCAATGTTCACCTTTGTTTCCTTTTATAAATACAAAAAAAAAACACATTTGCAATTGATATATATCCTGTATAAAAGGTTCGGCAAATGTGCTTTTAATTCATTAAAATTTCTATTTCATTTTTTAAAAAGAAACTATTTTATTGAAGCACAACATAACATATGTAGTTGTAGGGCTTGATAATTTTTTATACAGAATAGCCCTAGGTAACTACCATTTAGAGGAAAATATAGGAAAAAAAAAAAATCTCTTCAGAAGCCTCCCTCATGTCCAGTCAAAAACTAGCCCCCTACCCCCCTTGTATTACTTTTTTTTGAGCTTCAATAATTATATTTCCACAGGATGTATTCTGTTTATTTTGGCATCTTTTGCACAATATTAAGTCTGTGAGAGTCATCCAAGTTGTCTGTGTGGCAACAGTTCATTTATTATCATTGCTATATATTATTCCATTAAAAGAATAAATTAAAATTTATTTATCCAATCTACTACTGATGGATTATTTTCAGAAGCTATTGTGAATAAAGCTGTTAACATTTTGCACAGAATATTAACATATTTTAGTGTACATGTGTACTAATTCCTGATGTCTAGAAGTGTAATTGCTGTTGACACTTTAGGCACATATTCAGGGCTAGTAGGTATGCCAACATTTAACAATGGCTATATTAATTCACCTTCCCACCTGAGATGTTTGAGTGTTCCTGTTGTTCCACATTCTCATCTACACTTTAAAATTTTAGCTGTTTAGATAAACGCCTAGAGAAAGGTCACCATTAAGTTTCAATTTACATCTCCCTGACTATGTTGACTGCCTTTTCATGTGCTTATTGACCATTTGGATAGCCCCTTTGGTGAAGTGCCCTTGAATTATTTGGTCAATTTTCCTTAATTAGGTTTCCTGTCTTCATTTTATTGTATTAGTAGGTGTTCTTCATTTGCTATGGATGGGAGTACTTTGCTGAATGTATGTATCCTATTTTCTCTTGCTCTATTTTTCTTTTTCTTAATAGTTGTCTTTTGATGGATGGATGTTTTTAATTTTAAGATACAGTTTATGAACTTTTTCTTTCATAGTTAGTACTTGTGATGTGTTGAAAACATCTCTGCCAATTCTGAAGTAAAGCAGCTGTTCTTATGTTTTCTCTAAAAGCTTTCTATAACTTTCACTTTTAAATCCATAAAATAGATGAACTTGATTTTTGTATATGTTGTGAAGTAGAAGGTCAAGATTCTTTTTTTATTTAGATAACCAATTGATCATGCACCATTTATTGATTCAACACCACTCATTATCTAATACATCCTTTTTCATGGTATTTCATGGCATTTTTTGTATATCAGGAGACCTGATTCAGGGTTTATTTTTGGGTCTTTTTCTGGAATCTCTATTCTGTCTTATTGTTCTCTTATATGTCCTTGACCAAATTCATGCATCTTAAATACAGTAGCTTTTTAGTAAGTCTAGACATCTGGTAGTATAAGTATTCTAACTTTATCCTTCTTCAAGTCTAACTTTGTTATACTTGACCCTTTGCCTTTCCTTATACATTTCAGAATAAATGATCCAATTTTCAAAACTTCTGCTTGTGTTTTTACCAGGATTCTATTACATCTATAAATAAACTTGGGGAAATTTGCATCTCTAGAATATTGAATTTACAATTCAAAAACTTAGATCATTTCACTTATTTAGAACTTTGATTTCTCTCTGAAATATTTTGTAATTTTCTGAGAATACTTACATACCATTTATTAGATTCCTAGGCATTTGATGTTTAGTTATTCTAGTATAAAAATATCTTTTTAAAAATTTCATTTTCTAATTATTTCTGGCTAATGTATAGAAATGCAATTGATTTTTGTTTATTTTATATCCATTCACTTTCCTAAATTCACCTGTTAATTCTGGTAGTTTGTTCGTAGAATACTTTGAATTTTCTATGTACAAAATAATGTTTCCTTCAAACAATGACAGCTTTTAAAGCCATCTTTTTTTTTTTTTTTCATATTAAGCAAATCCTTTTCTATTTCTAGATTATGGAGAGTTATCATGAATGGGGTTTTGAATTTCACCAAAGGCTTTTTGTGCATTGGTTGATATTATTATTTGATCCTTTTCTTCCTTTTACTGTTAAAGTGGTAAATTATATTTAATGGACTTTTTTTTTTAAACTGGAAACTGTTTGCTTTGATTTGGGGATAGGTCAAACATTTTCCCTTTCCAATTTTGCATGTTATTAATTACCTTTTTAAAATAATTTTATCAAAAAAAAAAACATTTCCAGACAAAATAAAACAATGGAATAGGAAAAACAAATACCCTGAAATAGCTTTATTGCTTCCAATATGCTCCCACCATACCACAAGAAAATTAACAAACTATAGTCATTCCTGAGCATTCCCATATCATAAAGATTACCCTCAATATCTTATCTGTTCTTATTAGATTATCTTTCCACATTCTATTTTCCTCCATGAATTGCAGAAAAATAAACATTTATTTAAAAACATTTAATTTCTCCACAGATATTCAACAAAAATGGGGGATAACCCTGATTTGTTCAGAACTCTGGAGGAGGGTATGGATGGGAGAAGGTCCCTGCAGATGCCGAACTGAAGAAGAGACATATCAGGTAGGAGAACTTTGTTCCCACCCAGCAAGTCCTCACTCCTCCCCCTTACTAGGTCTCATGCAGCACAGAAGGAACAAAGAACCAGCAGTTAAGATTACTCTCACTTCCCACCAAAGACAGAGACTAAAAATCACTCACAGCAGTGAGACAGGTCCCCATTGTTTGGAGATCAGGGCGATAGGGGAGAACATCTCAAGGTGCAGATCAGTGAGGAATGAAGAGTCTGAGAAAACATGGGCAGAAGCCATTTATAGCCCTGAGTCTGAAAGCCCTTTCTCCACCCTTGAGGAACATAGTAGCCAGCAACTGGATACTTGCCCAGCAGATGTCTGAAACCTGTGGCAGCTGGGGGAGTTTTCTGCCATGGAGGCAGTGGGGGACACAGCCCCACACTGAGTCAGACTTTACCCAACAACGTAAGAGTGCAGGAAACCCTCAGCTTTAGCCACACCCAGTCAGACAGGAGCACCAGGAGGCAATTCAGCCCCGCCCAACCAGAATAAGCTAGGCTCCAAGAGATAATTGAGCCCCACCCAGCCAGACTCAGCTGGGTTCTAAGAAATAATTTAGCCCCACCCAGCCAGACTCAGCTGGGGCACCAAGAGGTAATTCAGCCCTGCCCAGCTGGACTCAGCCAGGCTACAACAGGTAATTCAGCCCAACCCAGCCAGGGGCAGAAAGAATAATGGAGGAAATAATCATTGAATATTTCCCATCTCTTATGAAAGACATAAAATTACAGATCCAAGAAGTACAGCGTACCCCAAGCAGAATAGACACTGTGCCAGTTCGGATGTATTTTGCCCCCCAAAATGCCATGCTCTTTAATGCAATCTTGTGGGGGCAATCTTTGGATTAGGCTGTTTCCATGGAGATGTAACCCCCCCATCTGCGGGTAATACATTTGATTTGATTATTTCCATGGAGGTGTGACCCTGTCCATTCAGCACAGGTCTTGATTAGTTTACTGAAGCCCTATTAAAGCTCACAAACAGAAGGAATGCAGAGCAGCTGCAACTTAGAGAGACATTTTGAAGATGGCCATTGAAAGCAGACATGTGCTTACACTTTGCTCTGGAGAAACTAAAAGAGGACAAAATGTCCCAAGAGCAACATTTTGAAGAACACACAGGAACTGAGAGAGGAGCTGAAATGCAACCTGGGGACAAGCAGATGCCAGCCACATGCCTTCCTAGCTAACAAAGGTTTCCTGGATGTCAACAGTCAATTGTTCAGTGAAGGTACCCTATTGCTGATGCCTTACTTTGGACAATTCATAGCTTTCAGAATGTAAATTTGTAACCAAATAAACCTCTTTATGAAAGCCAATCCATTTCTGGTATTTTGCATAATGGCAGCATCAGCGAACTGGAACAGACACAAATAGACCTAGTCCAAGACACTAATCAGATTGTCAAATGTCAAAGACTAAGAGAGAATTCTGAAAGCAGCAAGAGAAAAGTGACCCATCACATACAAGGGAAGCTCAATAAGACTATGAACAGATTAATCAGAAACCATGGAGGTGAGAAGGCAATGGTACGATATATTTAAGATAATGAAAGAGAAAAACTGTCAACCAAGAATTCTATATCCAGCAAAACTGTCCTTCAAAAATGAGGGAGAATTTAAAATATTTTCAGAAAGGCACTGAGGGAGTTTGTGAACAAAAGACCTGCTGTAGAAGAAATACTAAAGGAAATGCTACAGGTTGATAAGAAAAGACAAGAGAGAGGTTTGGAGAAGAGTGTAGAAATTAAGACTATCAAGAAGGGTAAAAGGAAAGAGAAAAAATAAGATGTGACATATAAAATCTAAAAGATAAAATGGTAGAAGAAATTAATGCCTTTACAGTAATAACATTATATGTTAATGGATAAACTCCCCAATAAAAAGACATAGACTGGCAGAATGGATTAAAAAAACAGGACCCAACTATATGCTGTCTACAAGAGACTCACTTTAGACTCACAAAAATAGGTTGTGACTCACTTTAGACTCACAAAAATAGGTTGAAAGTGAAAGGTTGGAAAAAGATATTTCATGCAAACAACAACAAGAAAAGAGCAGGGATAGCTATACTAATATCAAACGAATTAGACTTCAAATATAAAACAATTAAAAGAGACAAAGGGCACTAAATATTAATAAAAGGGTCAATTCATCAAGAAGACATAACAATCATAAATATTTATGCACTGAACCAGAGCACCCCAAAATACATGAGGCACACACAGACAACACTGAAGGGAGAAACAGACACCTCTAAAATAATAGTTGGAGACTTCAAAACCACTCTCATCAATGGATAGCTATCTAGACAGAGGATCAATAAGGAAACAGATGTTGAACAGTACAATAAATGAACTAGACTTAACTGACATTTATAGAACATTACACCCCATAACAACAGGATACACATTTTTCTCAAGTGCACATGGAACATTCTCCAGGATAGAACATATATTGGGTCACAAAGCAAGTCTCAATAAATTTAAAAATACTGGTATTATACAAAACACTTTCTCAGGTCATAATGCAATTAGATTGGAAATAATTATCAGGCAGAAGTCTGGAAAATTCACAAATACATGGAAGCTGAACAATACACTCTTAAACAACCAGTGGGTCAAGAAAGAAATAAAAAGAGAAATTAGTAAATATCTCAAGGCAAATGACAATGGAAACACAACATATCAAAACTTATGGGATTCAGCAAAGGCAGTGCTAAGAGGGAAATTTATTGCCATAATTGCCTATATTAAAAAAGAAGAAAGAGCAAAAATTGAGGAATTAACTGCTTTCTTGGAGGAACTAGAGAAAGAACAGAAAACTAACACCACAGCAAACAGAAAGAAAGAAATAACAAAGATTAGAGCAGAAATAAATGAAACTGAGAATATGAAAACAATACAGAGAATCAACAAAACCAGAAGCTGGTTCTTTGAGAAAATCAGTGGAATCTTAGCTGGGCTAACAAAAGAGATAGAGATAGAGGTAGAGGTAGAGATAGAGATAGAGATAGAGATAGAGAGATAGAGAGATAGAGATAGAGATAGAGATAGAGATAGAGATAGACAGACATAGACATAGACATAGACAGACATCGGAAATGGGAAAGGGGACACAAGCAGTGACCCCACAGAAATAAAGAAGCTAATAAGAGGATACTATGAGCAACTATATGCTAATAAACTAAAAAAATTAGATAAATGGACAACTTCCTAGAAAAGCATGAACAACCAACATTGACCCAAGAAGAAACAGATGAGCTCAACAAACCAATCACAAATAAAGAGATTGTGTCAGTCATCAAAAGCTCCCCAAACAGAAAAGTCCAGGACCAGGTAGCTTCACATGAGAATTCTACCAAGAATTCAAGAAAGAATTAGTACCAATCCTGCTCAAACTCTTCAAAAAAAAACTGAAGAGGAGGGAAAGCTACCTAATACATTCTGTGAGCCAATATCACCCTAATACCAAAGCCAGACAAAGATATTACAAGAAGAGAACATTATAGACCAATCTACTTAATGGGCATAGGATGCAAAAATCCTCAACAAAATACTCACAAATCAAATCCAGCAGCACATTAAAAGAATTATACACCAAGACCAAGTGGTATTTGTTCTCACTTGGAATGCAAGCCTGGTTAAACACAAGAAAATCAATTAATGTAATACACCACATCAATAAATAAAAGCAGAAAAACCACATGATCCATCAAAATACATACAGAAAAGGCATTTGAAAAAATTCAACATACTTTCTTGATGAAACCACTCAAAAGGATAGGAATAGAAGGGACCTTATTCAATATGATAAAGGCAATATAGGTAAAACCTACAGCTAACATCATACTCAATGCGGAAAGACTGAAAGCTTTCCCTCTAAGATCAGGAGAAAGACAAGGATGCCCACAGTCACCATTGTTAATCAATACTGTGCTGGAAATTCTAGCTAGAGCATTAGGCAAGAAAAAGAAATAAAAAGCATCTAAGTTGGAGAAGAAGTAATAAAACTTCCACTGTTTGCAGATGACATGATCCTATATGTAGAAAATCTGAAAAAATCTACAGTAGAACTGTTAGAACTAATCAATGAATACAGCCTAGTTGCAGGGTACAAGATCAACATGCAAAAATCAGTAGTATTTTTATACACCAGTAATGAGCAACAGGAGGAGGAAATCAAGAATAAATTCCGTCTACAATAACAACCAAAAGAATCAAGTATTTGGGAATAAACTTAATGAAGGCCACAAAAGACCCATCCAAAGAAAACTACAAGAAATTGATAAAAGAAATTAAACAGGACCTAAAAAATTGGAAGAACATACCTTGTTCACGGATTGGAAGACTAAATATAGTTAAGATGTCAATTCTACCTAAATTTATTTATACATTCAATGCAATACCAAGTAAAACCCAAAAAACTTACTTTGCAGAAATAGAAAAGCCAATAACTAAATTTATTTGGAAGGGCAATGTGTCCTGAAAAGCCAAAAATATTGAGAAAGAGAAATAAAGTGGGAGGTCTCACAATACCTGACTTTGAAGCATATTACAAAACTACAGTGGCCAAAACAGCATGGTACTGGCATAAAGATATACTGACCAATGGAATCAAATTGGGTGTTCAGAAATAGATCCTCTCATCTACAGACAATTTATCTTTGATAAGGCAGTCAAACCATCATATCTGGGACAGAAAAGCCTCTTCAATAAATGGCATTTGGAGAACTGGGTATCCATATCCAAAGGAATGAAAGAGGAACCCCATCTCACACCTTATACGAAAATTAACTCAAAATGAAGCAAAGAATTAAACATTAGAGCTAAGACCATAAAACTTTTAGAAGAAAATGTAGGGAAATATCTTAAAGATCATGTGATAGGAGGTGGTTTTCTACACCTTACACCTGAAGCATGAGCAATGGAAGAAGAAATAGATAAATGGGATCTCCTAAAAATTAAACACTTTTGTACATCAAAGGACTTCATCAGAAAAGTAAAAAGGCAGACTAGGCAATGGGAGACAATATTTGGAAACCACATATCAAATAAGGGTTTAATTTCCAGAATATATAAAGAGATCCTACAACTCAACAACAAAAAGACAAACCACCCTATTTAAAAATGGGTAGATACTTTTCTGAAGAGGAAACACAAATGGCTCAAAAACATATGAAAACATGCTCGACTTCACTGGCTGTTAGGGAAATGCAAATCAAAACCATAATGAGGTATCATCTCACCCTACTAGAATGGCCATTATGAAAAAAAAAAAAAAAAAAAACAGAAAATTACAAGTGCTGGAGAGGATGTGGAGAAAGAGGCACACTTATTCACTGTTGGTGGGAATGTAGAATGGTGCAGTCACTCTGAAAGACAGTGTGGTGGTTCCACAAGAAGCTAAGTATAGAATTGCCATATGACCCAGCAATTCCATTACTAGGTATATGATTGCCAAGAGATGGGAGCAGCCCAAATGTCCTCAATGGAAAAGTGGAAAAACAAACTGTGGTGTATACAGATGATGTAATATTACTCAGCTGTAAGACAGAATAAATTCATAGAGCATTTAACAATGTGGATGAACCCTGAGGACATTACATTGAGTAAAATTAGCCAGAAAAAAAGGGGCAAATACTGTATGGTTTCACTAATATGAACTAACATAAATGAGCAAACTTTGAGAGTTAAACCTGAGAACACAGGTTACCAGGAGACAGACAGAGGGTAGAGATCAGGCATTTGATGCTGAAGGAATACAGGATGTTCAATAGGGTTGATTTTATAGATCCAGAAATGGATAGCACCATACTGTGTGATGGTAGCACAATATTATAAGTTCACTGAACAAAGATGACTGTGAGCAAAGTTGAAAGAGGAATGCTAGGGTTATGTATGACCCTAGAAGGAAAGATAGAAGATAAAGACTGGGATTGTATAACTTAGTGAAATATAGAGTGGTCAATGATGGTGATTAAGGGTACAAATATAAAAATGTTTTTACATCTGGGAGAACAAATGAATGTCAACTTTGCAAGGTGTTGAGAATAGGATGGTATTGGGGAAAATATAATCAAGGAAAACTAGAGTATGAAGTTAATAGTGACATCGTAATATGCCTCCATTAACTGTAACAAAGGCAATATACCAGAGCTCAATATCTATAAGAGGGGGAAATAAGGGAGAGCTATGGGATTCTTGGTGGTGGTGGTGATGTCTGACCTTTTTATTGTCTTGTATTCTATTGTATTGTATTTTTATGTTTTCTCTTATCCTTTTAATTATTCTTATTTTAATTGTTTTGGAGTAATGAATGTGTTCAAGGGCTGATTGTGGTGATGAATGCAAAAATATATATTACTGTGAACAATTGATTGTACAATATGGGTGACTGTATGGTGTGTGAGTATATCTCTATAAAATTGCAGGGGAAAAATAAACAAAGGGATACAAGTGCTGGAGAAAATGTGGAGAAAGGGATGTATTCAGTGTTGGTTGGGAAGTAGAATGGTGCAGCCCATCTGGAGGGCAGTGTGGTGGCTCCACAAGAAGCAAAGTATGTGGTTTCCATAAGATCCTGCAACCTCATTATTGGGTATATACTTGAAAGAACTGAGAGCAGGGATACAAACGGACATTTGCAAACTGGTGCTTATGGCAGTAGTATTCACGATTTGCAATGAATACAGGTGGCCAAAGGGTACATCAACTGATGAACAGAATGGTGAACTGTGGTGTATGCATACAGTAGAATACTGAGCAGCTGCAAGAAGGAATGAAGTGGTGAGGCATGCAACTTGTTGAATGGAATGTAAGGACAACATTTAAAGTGAAATAAGCCAGGAACAAAAAGAGAAACACTATAATGCCTCACTAAAATGGACTAACTATAATGTGCAAACTCTGAGAATTGAGTCTTAGAGCACAGGTTATCAGGGAAAGGCTTATTGTAATGGTCTCTAGATTGTAAGCTCTTACAGCGGTCATATCTATTCCTGAGTTGTAATAGTTATCTCTAAATTCTGAGATGCTCAGCTCTTTGTGTATACCCTGGTCTGTTTTGAGTATCTGTGTGATGCCTGGGACTCAGCACTAGAGTCTGGCAGCTATGCATGTCACTATTATCCCACACACCAATTGTTAAAACAGATGAAAAAGAGTTCAGAATTCAATTAGAGATGCAAATGAAGTGGATCAGGTTAGGATTAAGGCAAGTCAGACTAAAGGCTAAAGGACAATATTGACCATGTTTTAAAACTTCAAATTCTGTGTGAGACCAAAGGAAGTTATGTCCATTTGGTGCAATATCTATATTTTCTGTAGCACACCAGTCAATTGAACTTGTATGATCAGTTTACTCAAACACCATAATTAATAGAACTTTTAATAGGGAATGAGATCTGGTTGGTTTGTACAGGTTAGTGTGAGACCCAGAAATTTCCCAAAGTAATGTGGGCAGAGATTAAAAATTTATTTGCAAAGCCCCCCCTGAGGGACAGGGGGAAATGCGGAAATATTAAACTTCCCCACCTGGGGAATTACAGATATTCTCACAAGCATTGGGGACTACCAATTTAGAAGGCTGAGCCCTCAATCTTGGGGCTTGCCCTTATGAAACTTGTTACTGCAAAGGAGAGGCTAAACCTACTTATAATTGTGCCCAAGTGTCACATCCAGAAAACCTCTTTTGTTGCTCTGATGTGGTCTCTCTCTAAGCCAACTCTGCAGGTAAATTCAGCACCCTCACCCCTAAATGGGACATGACTCCCAGGGGTATAAATCTCCCTGGAAACATGGGACATGACTCCCAGGAATGAACCTAGACCTGGACTTATGGAATTGAGAAAGTCTTCTTGACCAAAAGTGGGAAGAGAAATGAAACAAAATAAAGTTTCAGTGGCTGAGAGATTTCAAATAGAGGTGAGAGGTCATTCTGGAAGTTATTCTTACGTGATATATAAATATCCCTTTTTAGTTTTAGTGTATTGGAATAGCTAGAAGGAAATACCTGAAACTGTTAAAATGCAACCCAGTAGCCTTGATATTTGAAGACAATTGTGTAACTATGTAGCTTACACAGTGTGACTGTGTGATTGTGAAAACCCTGAGGCTCCCAGTTCCTTTATCTAGTGTATGGACAGATGAGCAGAAAAATTGAAACAAAAATTAAATGAATAATGGGGGGATGGGGGAATGGGATGTTTTGGATGTTCTTTATTCTTATTGTTTTTATTTTTTGGAGTAATGAAAATGTTCAAAAATTGATTGTGTTCATGAATGAACAACTATATGATGGTACTGTGAACAAATGATTGTACTTGTGGATGACTGTGGGGTATGTGAGTATAGCTCAACAAAATTTAATTAAAAACAATTAATTTGAGGACAACAGTGAAGCATATGGGAATAATAGGTCTCAAGGTCTTTTGTGTACTAGCTGTGTGTTCCTATCATCCTCCATTCATGAGGATATAACATCTGCCCCACCTACCTAACATGTTGCTTATAAAGATAACATGACTGCATAGAACTGAAAATTAGTAATAAACTCTAAAAAAGGATTGTGAATATAAAAATAAAATGGTAAATTATTACTATATAGCACATCAGAGTTCTATTTAATAAAATAATAAGACAACTTGGAATTTTCTTTCCAATATTTCTGTTTACTTTTACTTCTGGGTTAGGGTGGAGTTTCCTTACTGATTTTTCTCCTAAAGCTATCTGTGTACCAAAAGTGTCAAAGAAAAAAGTTTCAAATATAAATCTTAACCATACTGTTATTTTAAACATATCAAAGTATTTATTCTGCTTTCATAAATTATTGCAGATACTATATATTTTATATTAAAAGTTAAGGTGGATATTAATAAACCTGATCCTTCTTATATTTTGAAAAGAAAAAATATCATGATTTTTATATGATTTCAGTCAAAACATTGCTTCCTAAAATTAACTCTCTTGCCTAAGCAATCTGTATTAGACATCTCAGATCAATGCAAGCAGCATCTTGGTATATATCCAGAACTTTCTCTATGGGTCAAATGGACTGCTAACCAAATTCTCTGCCCACCACAGTAGATAATCACATATTTTAAATTTCTCCTCTTTATTTTGAAATTTGTGCTACCTAACACAAAAGATTGACTGATATAAAACTCAAAGTAGAAAGTAGTTGATTTTGTACAATTTAGAGTTGCTAATGCACTCAAAAGTTGGATTTCTTCTGAGAAAAATAGGTACAAATTACTTTTTGGAGTCATCTTCCTTTTTTGTTTTCTAATGATATCACTTCTTATTCTTTTATTAGACAGCCTGACAGTGGAATTCCAGAGACAGGTTATGGGTTCCAGAAAGATAAAGTGAACAGCTCAGCAGAAGGATATGTAACTTCAGAGTCACGGGCTATCTCCTATAAGTTTCACTTTGTTAGCTTTCATAGCCAGTTAGCTTTAATGTTGGGTTCACTGTATGAATTGGGGGAACAAGATCAGCACTTGGGCTCCAAACATCTTCCCTATTATTATCGCTTCACTTGTTTTGGTGATTATTCTATAACCTACTTATTGCCAGGACAAACAGAAAAGGATGGTGGAATTCTTGCATTTTCCACCAAGGGAAAACATGAAAAATCAAAGGAAATCCATGCGAATTTAAAGGCTCACCCACAAATGAAATGAGTCTAAACTGCAGGCCAAAGTTGACTGTGATGAACACTTGAGATGAGTATTCAGAAAAACCAGGAGTATTATTATTATTATTACTGACGAAAGAGTCTCCTTATAATAAGCATCCAAAAAATCCATCTCTACCAGAACATTTCTTGATTTTTCTGTGAAATATCAAACAACAAAAGAAAACTCATGTTTGATCAAGATTAAAAGTCTGCTTCGGGGAAACCACAATGAATTAAAATAAAATTTAGTTTTCCTGAAAACTTACACTTTAAAAAATCATTTTATACTCTTCTACACATTGGATTATTTTGCAAAAATTCTGTTAAAAATCAATAACCTGAAAAAAGCCACATGAAGGAGGGTCAAGATGGTGGTGTAGGGAAGCGTAGGATTTAGTCTGTCCTCTAGAACAGCTAGTAAATAGCCAGAAACTGCCTGGAACAATTGTTTTGGGGAATTCAGAGACCAAGTGCACATCGTGCACCAGCCAGGAAGGGCAGAGACTGATATATTGCAGCACAGAACTGTAAGTAAATTCTTCCACACTGTGGAAGCTCGTGTGCCTAACACTAGGTTGAAATTATACAAAATACTTTATCAGATCATAATGGAATGAGTTGGAAATCAATAACAGGCAGAGTGCTGGAAGATTCACAAATACATAGTGCCTAAAATACATACTCTTAAACAACCAATGGGTCAAGGAAGAAATTACAAGAGAAATCGGTAAAATGAGATCACACATATCAAAACTTATGGGATCCAGCGAAGGCAATGCTGAGAGGGAAATTTATTGCCCTAATGCCCATATTAAAAAATAAGAAAGAGAAAAAATCATGGACTCAACTGCTCACCTGGAGGAACTACAGAAAGAATAGCAAAATAATTCCAAAGCAAACAGAAGGAAAGAAATAACAAAGATTAGAGCAGAAATAAATTAAATTGAGAACATGAAACAACAGAGAGAATCAACAAAACCAGAAGTTGGTTCTTTGAGAAAATCAATAAAATCAATGGACATTTAGCTAGGCAGACAAAGAAAATAAGAGAAAGTATGCAAATAAATAAAAGCAGAAATGGGAGGGGGGCAAAACTATTGATCCATAGAAATAAAGGAGTTAATGAGAGGATATTATGAGCAACTATATGCTAACAAACTAGACAACTTAGATGAAATGGACAATTTGCTAGAAAAGCATGAATAACCAACATTGACATGAGAAGAAATAGAAGACATCAATAAACCAATCACAAGTAAAGAGATGGAATCAGTCATCAAAAACCTCCCAAGAAAGAAAGGTCCAGGATCAGATGGCTTCACATGTGAATTCTCTCAAGCATTCAAAAAAGAATTAGTACCAATCCTGCTCAAATTTCAAAAAAAATTAAAGAGGAGGGAAAGCTACCTACCTCATTCTATGAAGCCAACATCACCTTAAAACCAAAGTAAGACAAAGATACAAGAAAAGAATCTTTAATTAATTTCTTTAATAAATATAGATGCAAAAATCCTCAACAAAATACTTGTAAATTTAATCCAGCAGCACATAATTAAGTGGGTTTTATTTCAGGTATGCAAGGGTGGTTTAACACAATAAAATCAATTAATGTAATTCATCACATCAATAATTAAAAGGGAAAAACACAAATGCTCATCTCAATTGATGTCAAAAGGTATCTGACAAAGTTCAGCATCCTTTCGTGATGAAAACACTTCAAAGGATAGGAATAGAAGGAAATTTCCTCAACATGATAAAGGGAATAATATATGAAAAGCCCACAGCTAACATCATACTCAATGGGGAGAGACTGAAAGCTTTCCCTTTAAGATCTAGAACAAGAGAAGGATGCCTACTGTCACCATTGTTATTCAATATTGTGCTGAGAGTTGTAGCTAGAGTAATTGCTCAAGAAAAAGAGATAAAAGGCATCCAAATTGGAAAGGAAAAAGAAAAACTTCACTGTTTGTAGATGATAATGCTCCTATATGTAGAAAAATCCCCCCAAAATCTAAAGTAAAGCTACTAGAGCTAATAAAAGAGTACAGCAAAGTGTCAGGACCCAAGATCAACTGCAAAAATCAGTAGTGTTTTTATATACTAGTAATGAGCAAGCTGCCGAGGAAATAAAAAATACTTCCATTTACAATAGCATATAAAAGATTCAAGTATTTAGAAATAAACTTAACTAAGAATATAAAAGACCTATACACATAAATCTAGAAAAGATTGCTAAAAGAAGTCAAGACTTATGTAAATGGAAGCATATACTGTGTTCAAGTATATAGTAAAGATAACAATTCTACGCAATTTGTTTTATAGATTCAATGCAGTACCAATCAAAATCCCAACAACCTACTTTGAAGAAATAGAAAAATCAATAATCAAATTTATTTGGAAGGGCAAGGTGTCCCAAACAGTTAAAAGCATCTTGAGAAGAAAACTGGTGAGAGGTCTCAAACTATCTGACTTTAAAGCGTATTACAAAGCTACAGTGGTCAAAAAAGCATGGTACTGGCATAAAGATAGATATACTGACCAATGGAATTGAATTGTGCATTCAGAAATAGACCCTCTCATCTGCAGACAATTGATATTTGATAAGGTAGTCAAGTCAACTCAACTGGGACAAAGCAGCCTCTTCAACAAGTGGTGCTTGGAAAACTGGATATCCATATCCAAAAGAATGAATGAGGAACCTTATCTCACACCTTATACAAAAATGAACTCAAAATGGATCAAAGAACTAAACATTAGAGCAAAGACCTTAAAACTTTTAGAAGAAAATTTAGGGAAATATCTTAAAGGTCTTGTCATAGGATGTGATTTCCTAGAACTTACACCCAAAGCACAAGCAATGAAAGAAGAAACAGATAAATGGGATTGCCTCAAATTGAATACATTTGTGTGTCAAAGGACTTTGTCAAGAAAGTAAGAAGGCAGCCTTTTCAATGGGAGACAATTTGGAAACCACATATCTGATAAGGGTTTAATAGCCAGAATATACAAAGTGACCCTACAGCTCAGCAAGAAAGAGACAACCCAATTAAAATATGGGCAAAAAACATGGATAGACACTTTTCTGAAGAGGCAATACAAATGGCTCAAAAGCATATGAAAAGATGCTCAACCTCACTAGGTATTGGGGAAATGCAAATCAAAACCCCAATGAGATATCATCTCATACCTACTGGAATGGCCATTATCAGGAAAAACAAACAAACAAACAAAAAAAAAACAGAAAATTACAAATGCTGGAGAGGATATTGAGAAATAGGTACAGTTATTCACTGTTGGTAGGAATACAGAATGGTGAAGCCACTCTGGAAGGCAGTTTGGCAGTTTCTCTGAAAGCTAAGTATAGAATGCCATATGATCCAACAATCTGATTACTAGGTATATACTTGGAAGGACTGAAGGCAGGGACACAGACATTTGCACACTGATGTTTATAGCAGCATTATTCACGATTGCCAATAGATGGAAACAGCCCAAATGTTCATCAACTGAAGAGCGGATAAACAAACTGTGGTACACATATACAAAGGAACATTATGCAGCTGTAAGAAGGAAATAAGTCGTGATGCATGCAACAATGTGGATGAACCTTAAGGACATTATGTTGAACAAAATAAGCCAGAAACAAAAGGACAAATACTCTATGGTCTCACTAATATGTGCTAACTATAATAAGCAAACTCTTGAGAGTTAAATTGGAGAGTACAGGTTGCAGGAAATAGAAAGAGGGCAGAGATTGGGCAATCAATGTTTAAGGAGTACAGAATGTTCAACAAGGTTGATTGTAAAGGTTTGGAAATGGATAGCACAATACTGTGTGATGGTAGCCAATACCGTAAGTGTAATTAACAAAGCTGAATGTGAGTATGGTTGAAGACAGTAAGGGTAGAGTCATGTATGTCACCAGAAGACACACTAGAGGATAAAAACTGGGAATATACAACTTAGAAAAACCTCGAGTGGACAATGATGTTGGTTAATTGTACAAATATAAGAAAGTTTTTACATTAATAAGAACAATGTATGTCACAAGGTGTTAAAAATGGGAATATGTTGGAAAATACAATTAATGCAAACTAAGGTCTATAGTTAAAAGTAACACTGGAATATTCTTTCATTAATTGTAAGAAAGGCAATACTCCAAAGCTAAATGTAAATTAGAGGGGGATATAAGGGAAGGTATGGGACTTTTTTCCTTTCTTTTTTTTTTTCCTTATTTATTTTGGAAGAAAGGGGAATGTTCTCATATAGATTGTGGTGGTGAATGCATAAGTATGTGATTATACTAGTTGGAATTGATTGTGTACTTAGGATGGATTGTATGGTGTGTGAATAAAACTTTTTTTTTTTTTTTTCAAATAAACAGAAAACTACAAGTGCTGGATACAGTTGGAGAAAGAGGTATACCTATTCACTATTGGTGGGGAAGTGGAATTGTACAGTCCCTCTGGAAGGCAGTTTGGAAGTTTCTCAAGAAGCTGTGTCTGGAGGTGCGATGTTACCTGGCAATCCCGTTACTAGGTATATGCCCAGAAGAACTGAAAGCAGGGATATGAATAGACATTTACACACTGGTGTTTATGGCAGCATTATTCATGATTGACAATGGATGGAGGTGGCCCAAGGGTACATCAACTGATGAGAAGGGAAAACTGTGGTGTATCCATACAATGGAATATTGCATGGCTACAGAAAGGAATGAAGTTGTGAGGTATGCAATGAGGTGAAGGAACCTTGAGGACATTATGTTGAGTGAAATAAGCCAGAAACAAAACAACAAACATTGTATGGTCTACAATATTTTCTGCATGTTAGAATTTCAACATGTGTGTAAGACCAAAGAAAGAGATGTTTATTTTGTCCAAAATTTAAATTCTCTATAGCATACTATCTAATTTTGCCTGTCTGGTCAGTTTATTTAAACAACCTAAATACATGGAACCTAGAATAGAGGACGAGACCTTGTTATTCTGTATAGGTTAATGTAATACCCTGATACATTCCAGAGTATTTGGGGCAGATAATAGAAGAGTATTTGCAAAGTCCTTTGAAAGACAGGAGAAAAAATGTGGAACTATTAAACTTCCCCACCTGGGGAACTCCTGATATTCTCTCAAACATTAGAAACTCCAAATGTAGTAAACCAAGCCCTCCATATTGAGGCTTGCCCTTATGAAACTTATTCCTGCAAAGGAGAAGCTAAACCTACTTATAATTATGCCTAAGAGTCACCCCTAGAGAACCTCTTTTGTTGCTCAGATGTGGGCTCTTATTTGACAAATGCAAATAAACTCACTACCCCTCCTTCCTACATGGAACATGACTCCCAGATGCATAATTCTCCCTGGCAATGTGGGACATGACTCCTGGGGATGAACCTGAACCCAGCCTTGTGGGATTGAGTATGCCTTCTTGACCAAAAGGGAGAAAAGAAATGAAACAAAATAATGTTTCAGTGGCTAAGACATTCAAATAGAGTTGAGAGGTCCTTCTGAAGGTTACTTTTATGTAAGCTTCAGCAAGATATTCCAGTTTGCCACAGTATGCCAAGCACAATCAACAGTATTCCTGAAGACCCTAAAGAATACCCTAAGACTATAAAAGTTTTACTTAAGTTTATTTTTTTCAGAAATGTAAAGCCTCCAAGTTCTTCCTATGCCAGATAAACCCTGAAACCCAGAGGTATCAGTCTCTCCAAGAATATCCAACAGTTTCATTCCTCTACCCTGTAATGTTGACACCCCTTTATAGCATGAAGAATCAGAATGGTCATTGCCCAGATATCTCCAAAGATTGAGAGAATATCAAAGGAGAGGGAAGAGTTGTAAAGGAAAAGTTAGGATTAATAAATTATTATGATGACTAACACATTATATAGACATTTCTTTTTAGTTTCTAGTCTATTAGAGTAGCCAGAAGGAAATACTTGAAATTGTTGAACTATAATCTAGTAACCCTAATCTTTGGTAAAGATTGCATAACTATATAGCTTTTATCTTGTGAACATGTGATTGTAAAAACCTTGTGACTGCCACCCCCTTTATGCAGTGAATAGGAAGATGAGTAATGAAGACAATCTTGGAGAAAAAAAAAAAAGCCACATGAAGAAATAAAGATCTCCAGTGAGGGTAACAACATGGGTAAATATAAGTGCTGGCAGTAGTGTATTTAAGGTTTTTAATTCCACTTTTTACTTCCTACAGGATCTAGAAGGCAAATGCCTAAATGTAATGATAAATCAGTGGTTTTGAACTCATAATGTATAAACATGTACTCATGACAAGAACTGCATAAAGGTTGGGGGACAGAGGGGAACAATAATGGATATTTCCAGAAAGTGAAAAGTAGGGTGCAGGAAATTTTTGTTTTCTTTGTGCTTTCCCATATCTCCAAGATTTTTCTCCATGAAGATGTGGTACCTTTTCACATTAATGGGAATATTCTATTCAGATAAAAAGTTGTCAACAATAGAGATGCACATTTAAATGACAGAATATTCCCAATTAGTGAATTACTATTCTCTTTATTTTTTGTTAGAGCTCTGTGATGGATATAATATAATGCCATTAAACAACATTAACATGAAACATAAAAATGAAAAAAAAAATCAGTAACCCTTGAGATGTTAAAAACCATTTACCTTTGAAGTAAAAATGTGTATGTTTCTTTTGTTGTACTTCATGACTTGTAAAAGGCATGGCATTTCTTAAATAATTTTAGAAAAAGCTGGGCTAATAATCCTAAATGAAAAAGAAATTTTAAAATAATAAGAAAATAATTTATGTAGATATTAGCTATCTTAAACTATCACAACTACCTACTAGATATCTTACCCAGATGAAATTCGTTACCCTGAAATTCAGTATCTCGGCAAGGTCTTCATCACTAATTAAAATAATAGCAAAGGAAGAGCATTTGCAATTGCTCTGTTTAGGCTAAAATTACAAGGGTGATAAATCTCAGCTTCAGGGCATAAACTGATCACCAGCTGGGGTGAGAAAGAAATGTCTACCTATTGTGTTGATTTGCAAAATTACATACATTATATGTTTTACTCCCCCAGAAACATCTGGCACAGGCTACTGTTTGAGACGCTACTGGACTGCATGCAAGGAACACTACTTAGCTAAATTATAGAAATTGTGTGGTTCTATCAATCAAACTATCTATATCTATATAAAAGTTAAATTCAATGGCTTGCTAAAGATATACTGAATTCTTCATTTTAATGCCATTGATTCAAATTCTTCCCAGGCTAGTGATCAAATGTTATTACAGATGTCAGGTGGAATATGAAAAATTAAAAAAATAAAATTTTGGTTTATTCCACTTGAGATAAAACAAAAACAAACATCAAAACAGACAATATTTGGCAGTTTCTGTGGGAAAAAAATATAAACTGGATGCTCATGGACTTTGAACTAACATGAGATATTGACAAAAAGAAATGAGTTTGGTAAATGACATTCTATGAGAGCTCCTCTCCCATCCCCACCTTTGCTGCCCAAATCCCAAATGAAGAGACCAGTTTACTTTTAGGCCAGACCAGAAAGATGTAAACCTGCATGACAAAAGGACTGGAGGGTCCTGTCTATCTTCTACTAGATGAGGTGAGGAGAAGGAAGAGGGAGGAAGGGGCAGATCTCAGATAATGTCTGCAGAACAAGATTTCCATTTGCCCTGACAATGTGACCCAGGAAGGACTCTGGAGGCTCAAATCTCCATGTGGAAACCCGAGAGTACAGGGAGCCCTGGGGCTGGTGGAATGAAAGTCCAGCAAGTGAGAACACTGCAGTGGAGGTTTTACATGATGAATTTAGAAATGCCTAACAACCATATGATGGTTAACAAGACATTAATTAATGGTTAATAACTCATACTTATTGGTCTGTTCATAAGTTAAAGGAGACCTCAGAAAATCTAAAAGCAGAGTATGAGGCAAACAGCTCTTTAGTCATGATCAACTGTCTTCTACCAAATCCTGAACCACAGACTTGGAAGTATGTAGGTCAAATGGAACAGGGCTTCAGGTTTGTTTGTTTATTTTAATAATTTAAATGCTGTTGACGTATTATATTTCCAATTTGTCTCAGTCACTGGTACTTTTTATTGTCTTAGTCCCAGCCTTTCCATAATCTGATATTGTACTTATGGTCCAAAAAAGCATTAAATATCATTATAAAAATATCAGTTTCAATATAGTTCTAAGAATTTTATAAAATGTTCTTTACTGAAATGTACTATGTCCAGATTTTATTTATAAAGTTTTATTTAAAGATAACTCCTCCCCCTAGAAATAACAGTATTACCAAGTTTTAAAGCTCCTGTTTTTCAAACTTTAATCATCATAATATTTTTTGAAAAACTTACAAAATCTTGATATTTTTCTTAAGACATAGAGCCTACAATGGAATACTAAATAAAACTTTGGTAGTCACTGGAAAAAGATTATATTTCTCTCCATATATATCCCTATAAGGCTACACTTGTGTAATTGGCCTTTTTTTTTTTTTTAATCTACATAAGCACTACATTGCTAGTATTCTCTTCACAGTTCATTATAAACCCCAAATGTGTTCCTGCTGCACTTGTATGTACTTTCAAGGGGTCACTGGTTCCATATAGGACCAAATACATTTTATCTCCCTCTAAAAGGAATCTGCTAAGGGCTCTTCTTCAGGATAAGTACAGTCTAAGTAGTAGTCACAGTATAAACAATGGCTGCATTATTGCAAAATAGATGAATATTAATACTTGCATAAATTTATTTTGACTAAAGAAGTGTTAAATAAAATTTGAGACAATTTTCCAACTCAAAGTTTTTAAATAGAAAATATTACCACAGAATTTTCCTAAGATTTTCTGATAGAGGAATTACCACATTTGGGTCTGTCTTCCCAGCTATTAGGATTTGTGAGTCATTAACCTCGGGTTTGACATGCAGATTCCCAAGCTAGGGAGTGCCTGCAAAACTGAGCTGCTACAGAAGTGGCTTTAACATTCTATATTTCAAATTACCTTAAGTGGCTTTGGGGAAATTATGGAGATTAGGGTCACAACGGTGGTGGCCAAATCTACTCCAGTATAATTCTGCATTAGAACTTCTGCTTTGGAAGGAAAACCAAGGATCCAAAGACTAGTGGAGAAGTCTAAGATCTGAATTAATCTTGTAGAAATGAATAAGTTAAGGGAGTGGCTCTGTATTAGCTTTGAATTGTGTAGCAAATTACCACAATTTAGGCACTTAAAACAGCACCCATTTATTATCTCACATTTATGAAGGTCAGAAATCCAGACATGGCTTCACTGGGTTCTCTGCTCAGAGTCTTATTCTCAAGTATTGGCTAGACTGAGTTCTCATTTGGAGACTCAACTAGGGAAATATCCATTTCCCTGTTCGCTCAAGTTATTGGCTGAATGTATTTCGTTGTCATTATATGACTGAATTCCTCATTTCCTTGCTAGCTGTAGGCCAGGCATTGCTCTCAGCTCCTAGAGGCACTCTTGGGTCCATTCCTTGTGGCCCCCTTCAGTCTCAAACCAGCAAAAGAAAATTTCATGTAAAAACCACTTACTTTGAATTTCTTTCATCAGGAAGAGCCCAGTTCCTTTTAAGAGTTCATTTAAATAGGTCAGGCTCACCTAGGTTAATCTTCTTTTCTTAAAGTCAACTGATTTGAGACCTTGATTACATCTGCAAAATTCCTTCACGGAAGCACCAAAATTAGTGCTTAATTGAATAATGGGGAAAAGGTGTGTGTACACCAGGTGGTAGGAATCTTGGGTTCAAAGAGAGAAGCAGAACCAGTAGAATGTGTGTGTATGTACATCTTTATAAACATACATACAAACATACATATACACACATGTATATATGATGTATTATAAGTAATTGCCATACACAATTGGGGGGGCTGGCTAAGCAAGTCCAAAATCCACAGTCAGGAAGGGAAGATTACAGGCATACTAGAAACCATGGGCATGGGCTGAAGCTGTTGTCCACTGGTAGAATTTCTTCTCTTTCTTAGTTCACACCCATGGTCTCATCTGGAGTTCCCTATAATTAGATGACAGAGAAAGAAAACTCAGCCTTCATTTACAAACAGTTCTGTATGATATGTAGGCACCAACAAAGGTGGACACCTGTAGAATTACAGCCCATTCTGGGACAGCTATGAAGGACAGTGGTGAAGGAAATTTCTCCTGGTGGGCAGAACTTCTTTTGATTAGTGTACCTAGTTGCTTATGTTCCCTGGAAGGAGAAATGGCCAGAGTTATGAGTCTATATCTATTAAT
Source organism: Choloepus didactylus (assembly GCF_015220235.1). Taxonomy (NCBI): domain Eukaryota; kingdom Metazoa; phylum Chordata; class Mammalia; order Pilosa; family Megalonychidae; genus Choloepus; species Choloepus didactylus. The sequence continues at coordinate 47,379,493 of NC_051322.1, read as the reverse complement.
AAGTTAATGGCCAATGATTCGGCCGCATATTCATGGTTTTAGAAGGAAAATGACTGGAAAATTGATGAAAAGGAGGTCTGAGGAAGAGATAAGTAGATAGAGCTCTCCAAATGGTACAGACAGTGAAGATATTGGTGCTCCATATGAATGCTCATCAAAAGGCAATCTCAGCAGAGGAAGATTTTAAAAATCAAGTGGATAGGATGACCTATCCAGTGGATTTTGAGTTAGCCTCTTTCCTCAGCCACTACTGTCATTGTCCAATCGGTTCTTGCACATAGTGGGCATGATGTAGAGATTAACGGGGTGGAGACTATGCATGGGTTAAACAACATCAGCTGTCATTTACCAAGGCCGAACTGGCTACAGCCACTTCTGAACGCTTAATCTGTCAGCAGTAGAGACCAACATTGTGCCTCCAATATGGTACCATTCCCAATGCTTTGTATGGGTTAGAAAATTACTCTGAATTTGTCCTCCTTGTCTGCAAAGCACCTCAGCTGGTCATGGTTCTTTGCATGACAGGATTACCCAAATCTTCAATCTTGCAGGGTCTGGGCCACTAGCAGTCCTGACTGAATTGGATTATTGTCGTTGTCTATTGATTTTAATCATGACCATGGTAGTACTAAGAGATGCTTTAAAGGATATCCTGTATTCCAGACATATACCTCATTACCCCTATTGTGGTAGTAGCAACCAGTCCCCCCTTCGTAATTGGAATCAATCACCCTAGTCATTAGGATAAACCCCCTCTGACATCTGAGGACTTACAGAATGCCTTATCTACTCACAGTATTCTGAATTGCTTTTTGACCAAGGAACTCTCTTCCCAACAAATGAAATGTGGCAATGGATCCAGGCTCATGGAATTCATTGGTCTTACCATGTTATCCATCAACCTGAAGCAACTACTTGATACAAAGGTAGAATGCTGAAAGATTAGTTGGAGAAAGGTTTTTCAGGAGCTGCATATGCTCTAAATTAGTGTCCAATATATGGTACTATTTCTACCATAGCCAGGATTTATGGGTACAGGAGCTCCACTTCCTATTACCCTTAGTGATCCACTAGCAAAATTATTGCTCTCTATCCCCACCTTAGGCTCTGTTGGTCTATAGGCCTTAGATCCAAATGGAGGAATCTTCCACTAGCAAACATATCAGTTATTCCACTGGACTAGAAGTTGAGACTGCCACCTGGCTACTTTTGGCCCCTCATGCCTTTGAATCAACAGGCAAAGATGGGGATTACTGTACTGGCCAGGGTGACTGATGGATTCTGACTACCAAGGGGGAATTGGGTTGCTACTGCTCAAGGAGGATCATAAGAAATATGTTTGGAATCCAGAAGATCCTCTAGGGCACCTCTTAGTACTCCCAAATCCTATGATTTAAGTCATTGGATAGCTACAACAACTCAATTCAGGTAGGACTGCTAATTGCTCACTTTCTTCAGGAATGAAGGTTTGGGTCACCTCTTCAGACACAGAGCCACAAAGAGCTATAGTGCTTGCTGAAGACAAAAGGAATATGAAAAGGGTAGTGGAAGAAGGTAATTATCAATACTAAGACTATGTGACCAGCTGCAGAAATAAGAACTGTAATTGTTATGAGTATCTTCTTTATTTTGACATATGTTTGGGTGTTTATGTATATATACTAACCAAATACTTTTGTTTTTCCTTCTCTTACCCTCTAATCATTTAACATGATAACTTCATATTATAGGAATTAAGTTATACGATATCAAGAGAAGAATGAAATCACCCTACTCTTCTGAGGTAAGGGTTAGTGGTTTTGTTGTATGTGAGGTAGTTGTATCATGCCCATGTTGTATCATGCGCCTGTAGTTGTATGTGAGGTAGTTGTACCGTGCCCATGATACATGTTATACCATGAAATCAGACTGTTTCTGTCTTGGAGATTAAGGATAGTTCAAGGAGGTGTGAATGGGTTCCAAGTTTACAACGGGTAGACTGTGATGGCTTTTTTGTTGTGTCAATTTTGGTAGGCTACCTTCCCCAGGAGTTTAATCAAACACTAATTTGGGTATCTCTGTGAATGGATTTTGCAAATGTGATTAAATTCCTTAATCAGTTGACTTTATATAGGGGAAATTATCCTAGATAATGTTAGCAGGTCTGACTTAATCAATTGGAATGCCTTACCAGCAGGGCTGAGAGAGGTGAGGGGTGGGAGGGAGAAATGCCACCTGTGTACAACAGCTTTAGTTTGTGCCATGGATTCCAACTGGCCTATGATCTTCGCTTCCTGACCAACTGCCCTATAAATTTCAGACTTACTCAATAGCATGTCAATTCCTTGTAATATACAAACAAACAAACAACCATATATATATAAGTAGATGACAGACAGATAGATAGATAAAAATGGATATCCTACTGTTTCTGTTCTGTTTCAACCCTAACACAGACGCCATCTTAGAATTCTTTCTACTGCTGGCTCTTTTGGATTGTAGCAAAATATTGTAGTGATCAGAATTGAAAAACCCAGGCTTGAGGATAGGCTCTGCCACTAAAGACATCATAACCCTGGGAAAATCATTTAACTTCTCTAAGCTTCACTTAATGTCTTCTATATTTCACCATTACCTCTGAATGTGAGGATCAGATAAGAAAAATAAATATAAATTCATCCTGTATACTTGAAAATACTATATAAATTTTGCTATTTTGGCTAAGAATGCCTAAGACTGACTGCTCCCTGGGATAACTGAAATGGAAATTGATTAAATCTGGAGAGGTCTCTTGCATGGGCATGGGCTTCACAAGAACACTTTATGTTGATTAACTGCTGTCCTGGGGTTGGAATTAAAGACCAGAAATGTTGACACCTGACCTTGTGAAGAGACAAAATGTATGATGTCTTTGAAATTATTGGTGCAGCATTTCCATGTTTTTGATTACATTTATTTTTTATTTTGCCTTTATAACACGTATAATGCTTTACTATTAAAATGAGGTCATCTAAGTACAGGCAAGAACATAAAAGAAAATAAAAATCTCTCATATTTCCACCCCTAGAGAAGCTATACAAAGATAGCCTTCCATTCCCCCGTAGTCAGATCATATTCTTCTAAGGAATTAAACACGAATAGCCAAAGACAATAAATGGGCAATAATGTAACTAGAGTTGAACTATAATTTCCATAGTTAACTCATTTCTGGAGTCTGTTATTGACCCACAGAATTTGAGTGGACCCACTCTGAGCAACTAGAAATAATTACTGGCATTTGTTTAGATCCTGAACAAGCCTTATCATCTTATTATTCTGAAGTTTTTCAGGTGGTTTTACTAACTTTTTTCAGGTGAGTCTCAATGTTCTATGAAATAGTCCTTCGAACCATCTATCATACTCTTAATTAAATTTCTCATACACACATCTGTGGTAATGACTTCCATTTTAGGTTAACAGAAACAAAGAATAAAAATGCATGTATTAAAAGTTTTTTTTTTTGTTTTTTTTTTTGTTTTACCGTTTTTTCCACTTATTACAAATGTTGTGGTAGGTCCAGTATAGGCCACCAATCTCGTGGTTTTAACATTTAGCAGTGTGAAGCACACTTGACTGTTTCCAAAGGGATATGTGATGTAACCTTCATTTCAGAAGAGCAGAAGCCCTGTAAACCCAAATAAGTATACCAGCCTCTATAAATTTAGCCATAAAAACACAAGGTGCCATTTCAATTTTAAGCATTATTTTGGGTATAATTCCTAATTTTTATCTTTATTGTTGTTGACAGAATGCTCAAGTAAGCACATCCACTGTAATTTACATTAAAATTTTTTCTTGATGAGTAGAACAAAACTTTCCAAACCATTATCAGAATTATGTCCAGGAAGTATTATTTTTTTAATTGCTACATTTGTGCAGAATTTTAATTCAATTCTTACTTAAAATTTTTGATAACAAATTATATCCTCTGGAAAAATAATTTACAAAATTTGAGCCAAATATGTTGGTGGAAAATACACTGATTTCATAAAGGTATTAGAAAATTACTGATCAAGACAAGGTCTCGGTACTTCATTCCCTCTTCTGAGATGTATGACTGATTTTGAAATTGTTGAATTATGAACAATGAGACAGAGATTGGCACCTATGATGTAGGATTTCACGATATATCTGATAAAAATAGCCAAGACCTAGGAATGAAATAACAGGGCCTTAGGCCATTCCATGTCCAACCCAAAGGCATAAAGACATAGCCTCTCTGGGCTTTGCCACATGTACACAACCCTTGAATGTCACTACAACACAGCTTGAAGGAAATAACAACCATCCCATTTTAACTGCTGTATTTGAAAATAATTTGTTAAAAGACTATTTGTTAAACTTCTGTGATTAATACATATTCATGATTTTTGGCAACTGTGTTACCAAAAATAGGGATTTCTAAAAAGATTTTGAATGCCGCTTAAATGACTAGAACATGTAACAATTTGGCACATAGAAACTTTAAGTCATTTCCAATCCAAGAAAGGTAATTTCTTTAACTGTTTGAAGATGAAGATTAGCATAGTAAATTTAATTTCATTATCCTCAGTTAGAATTAAAAATACATAAATCCACTTAGATATAATCTCAATAAACACATTTAAGAGGGAGGGTAGTGTATTAAAATATTAAAATGCTGCTAATACAACAAGCATAAAAGTACTATAGTTTCATAGTATATAACCTACTAATTGACAATAGGATTCATACTTATAGCAATCTTGGGTGTACCAAGACAGTAGGAGGACTATGTGGAGAATTAAGACACTTAAAATGATTTTCATAAAATCTGAGGGTTATTATTAAATGACCAAAACAGTCTAGAATAAGGCATGTTTTTCAGCTTCCTTCAAATTTGTATAACAAATTCAAGTTTATCATTGAACTACAAACTCTCTTACTGTTAAAAGCAGCATGCTCTAACCTCATCATTTAAAAGATTAAGAAATTGAAGAAAAAGAATAGCAAAAGGAACAAAAAAACCAAGAATGGAGTTTTTAAAAATGACATAAAAGAAAATTTCTGAAGAATATGTTATTAAAAATGAAAATGAAAACAACTATTTTTTTTCCAAATAAAGCAACAATTCTGAATCTGAAACTTACCTCACTTTTATCAAATGAAAAGATGTCAGCAATCCTTGTGTATAGTCATAGTTAGTGTCAAATACTATCAAATTTGAGTTGAGACTTCTTGCCAGTTTGGGAGCTAAGGGAATATATTATCTCAGACCACAAAGGGTTTTATTAAAAGGTTGAAGGAAGTGGAAATCCAACACCGGTTAAGGAAATCAGCAAATAAATTACAAAAACTGTCCATTTGCCTGTCTCTTTTAATCTTAATGTCGTATTCAAACTATTGGGCATGTAACTGAATATCTCAACTGTACCTGAAGAAATAATGGAGCGTGTCTCTGCAGTAAAACAGAACGGCACTAAACTGATGAGTTTAACCCAGCAGAAAGAGTGGCTGTAAACATGACAAATGCCTGCTATTGATTTCAGGTTTAATTACTCTGTGCAGCACTGACAAAGCCCATCAGATGTTGTTGTGAAGTGTAAATGGAACAGACTACACTTCACTGACCATAGGAAACTGATGGTGTCTGCAGTTTGCATTGTTTACTTTATCCTCCGTAAACTTCAGCCTTGATCAAATTAACAAGTGCTACTAACCTCCAACAAACTACAATGCACTATGGTTTTACAGCAACAGCCTTGGAACAACAGTTCAGCAGCGTCTCATTGATAACAAATGTCAGTCTAATGGTTGCTGATGGACCTTTCAGCCCAGAACCAGCAAGTCCTGAACTCTGGGCCGTTGGGATTGTCTTTCTTCAGGTTTGGTGTTTGAGGAAAGGGAAAGATGAGTTATTTATGCTGCTCATTACTGCGGAACCAATAAATACCAACACCATAGTCTTTCCCAGAGGGCCCCTAAATTATTTAGTTTCTGATATCTAATATTAGTTTCTCAAGAACATCTGAGAGTAAGCATAACTTACTTTAATTGCTTCCTAGTTTTCCCCTTTTTCCCTTTCTCTTTTCAGATATTTAAATTGTTTATAGCTTCTTTCTCATTTAATTCAATTTAACCTTTTCCAAGTAGGTGATTTACTGAAGGAAATTTCTGAAACAAATGAGAATTCATAACACTTGTAAAAGAAGTAACGTTTTTCCTTAAATGGAAGGTTACCTAAATGACCTATTACTTAACTTTTCTCTACAAAGGATGTGTCTGAATTTTCCATTTTATCATCAAACTATCAATAGAGAATATGAGGTATTTATGCATAAAAAACTTTGGCCAAAAAATATATAACAATGAAATGAAGATACCTGTAAGCATCTACTTTGGATTCATGATCAGCCAAAGTCAGGAGTAGATTTCTAAGACGCTCGCCTCTCCTCTTCATCCCCTTAGTTTAAGCTTCACAGTCAGCTGGGCCCTCTTACTATCTGCCCACATTTGCTTGATTTTAGTGTTCAGCACCTGTTGCCAGGAGTTTTTTTTTAACCCTTTTCTTGGCAACGCCTAGCACAATAGTGGGTATTTGTTTCCCAGTTTACATTTCCAGGCTGGGTGGCCTTAATTTCTCATTCTGCATTTTTTATTCTACAGAATCACTGCAATCCTCTTATTTTTTCCTGGATCTTGCGTGACACAATACATTCCAGATCAAAACAAAACCAGAAGTTACTACATATAAGGGATATTTAAAATGAATGATAAAACAACATTTAATACCAACCAAGCCAAGATTTTAATAAATATTAGATAAGTAGCAGAAGATAGGACGTCATCAGTTAATTAACCATGTTTAATGGACAGTTTAACAATAATAAAAGAATGTTGACCATAAACTCAGAAAATGCCTAAATTTTCCCATATGTGCCTGATCATTTATCAAAAGCGTAAATGGTGCAAAATGTTTTCTTAAAAATGTCTTTTTATGGCCTTAAATTAGAGAAAACTGCACAGTTCTTTCATTTATTTGTAAATATTTACTGAGTGCCTCCTCTGGCTGCTAGGTGCTGGGTATCCAGTGCTGGAGAAAACAGATCATATCTCTAGTAGGGAAAAAATAAATTACTCAAATAATTGTATAGTGAGTATTGCAGCAAGTGTTACGGAGAAAAGGTAAAGGGAGCCACAGGAACTTGAAAAGGGGCAACTGCTTTAGACCTAGAGTCTGGGAAGGCTTCTGTAAGTATGCAGCATTAGAGCTGAGGCTGAGATGGAGGAATCAGGAGAAGGAACAGTGCACATAAAAACTCTGAAGTGAGAGCACGATACGTTTGAGGTGCTGAAAGGAGCCTAACACGCTTGGAGTACAGCGAACTAGTGGATAATAGCATAAGACATGGGTGAGAGATGGACAGCAGCTGGGTGCATAGAGGTCACCTTAAGAATTTTAGGGCCCATGCTATTAGGAACCCAGGGAAGCCACTGAAATACGTTGAGCACTGAGGGGTCAGATCAGAGGCTTTTGTTCATTGTTTTTTTGGCTTAAATTTATACTGACTGCTTTGTAAGGAATAGCTCCAGACTGACAAGAAACAAGTGTGTATGCAGCGACCAATTAGAAGGCTAATGAAATAGCTCAGGCAAATGTTGATGGCAGGTGGCTTGGTGTGGATGGTTACTGTAAAGATGGATGGATTCAAGACAGTACTGGCAGGAAATCAGAGTATCTGGACAAATAAACTCTCCTCTTAGGCATTCTTAATTCATTACCATTTTGTGATTTACACTGGCATTAGCTAATAGCATTAGACATTGTTTTTCTATTTCTTTACCTTTACATATTGAAATCTTCCATTTCAATTATTTTAAAAATAATGCTTCTGACTTTCATTAATCTGAATTTATGGATTATCTGTAGATTCAACTGTTCAGCTGTTATTGGAGATCACACATGGTAACTCTATGAATGCAACACATCAGAGCAGAGGTAGGGATTCTGGTATCACTAAAATTATTCTGGTAGAGCTCAGACTGCATTTCTAGATTTCATTCTTAAAGGCCAAATCTCCACCAGTAGTCTGATATTTTTAATGGATTACTTCATGCTTTCACAGTTGAGAGAAAAATTGAAATCTCTGATGCTCTTGACAAATCTAGTAATCAAGGTTGGGAAAGACATCTCAAACCACCCTATCTGCTTCAAATTTTATCTGCACTGCCCTCTGGGCACATGCCCTATGTGTAGGACTTGGTGGGAAGGAAGTGATGCCCACCAAGAGATAGCCTGAGGCAAAGTGGAGTGGCCACAGGGCATCTTTAACAGGTGCCCTACAGTCTCCAACTTGGATGAAAATACAGCACTTCTGAATTCTGAGCCAATTCTGAATGGTTTAGGACCAACCCCCCCCCCCCCCCCCCACACACACACAAAAACACTTCCAGGCCTAGAATCCAGCTCTACTTAAACCTGTCCCTAACTTAACCAAACAAGAGCAATGTGGATTCCCTTTTTGGTGATGAATAGGAGAGGGTAGTTTTCTACTTCCCCTAGAAATCTATTCTTATTAATTTACCCCATTCCTTTCAGTTATTACAAAAGCAACATCTCCTCAACATGTTGAAATTGTTGAGCCTTGGCATTTGTAGTGAGAAAACATAGGTACGATTATTTAAATAGTAAAATCATTATGCCCCACATTTTATAACTTCGTGATGCTCACTAATTAATTAGTAAATACCTGAGAACTGAATTCATTTATTAAAGATCCCATAGAGAAAATTAAAAGAATCAAAGATCAAATTATACGATGCTTTGTGGGAAGCCTGGAGAATTTTACACAAGGGTTAAAAAATTCTTAATTAAAACATCCAATTGTTCTTTCAACAAATGCTGAACACCTACTAACTAGGCAGGACATTAGGGTACAGGAGTAAATCAATCAAGGTCCTCAAGCAGCTATTTAGAATACTAGAAACATGAATTTAATATTGCCCTTTTATTTAATTACTTCACTTCAAGTTGTGAAATCAAGATGTCCATGATCATGACTGAATAGCAGGTAGTCTTGAAGCCTTGGGGGCCCTGATCTCTCTGATGGAGAAATCAGTAACTAGCAGTTTGCTCTGTGCCAGGGAATGCATCACATAATCTGTCACTGTCCAAATACAATTTTCTTTTTTTGTAAATGAGTCAGTCACAAACCTCTGATTGCACCATTTCAAATGCAAATAATTCTGTTCCAACTGCCTCTTTACATTAGCTAAATGAAGTCATCAGTAACCAAAATCGGAGAAAATCTTAACACAACTGCCGTAAACAACTTTTAAAGTTTTATATCCCACAAGAATGAAACTGTTATGAGATAGTTAAGATTCATTAGAGATACCCATCCTTGATATGACTCATATTCAAAAACAATAATACTTTCCTCCATAACCAGTAGTGGCCAGAGCAAATTATAATCAAAGATAGATTTCTTGGAGGGTGATGATACCATTAGATTTAAGGAATTAAAAATACATGGAACTTTTGAGTTAATGAACAGGGTCCTTAACTGCTCATTTAATTCAAACAGCTGTTTGTTAATGCCCTAAGCAGTGTCATAAACTGTGAAAATACTGTCGAGTGCAAGACACTAGTTAATGCTGGAAAGCAACACATGCTCTAATATTAAAAGGATTTAATGGGATTAATAGAGAATAAAACATTAACTCCCTATTATGATGTTTTAGAACCCAAGGGCAAATTCTGGCTAAAAAGGACTCTGGTTCTAAAACCACAAAAAGTAAACTCCAGCACTGTACAGCAAATCACAGCAATTTTATGCCCTTGAAAAAAAGTGGAACCCTGATAAGATCACATCTGTTCCAATCACATACTGGATAAAATCACTGTTTACTAAAGTCCTAAATAACTAAAAATGTGGAACCCCAACAGGATCCCATCTGTTAATGCTACACTTGGATATGGTCCCATTAGAAAAATTCCATATAATAATGTTCTCAGGATAAATAGTGAAGAATTTGGATTCCATGTCATCAATTTAGTTCATAGACTTAGATACTGATTTTCTGCAAATATAACACTACGTGATCTCTAATGCATTTTCTTGTGGGTAGTTGCTACTATTTTAATACAAGAGACCAATACTGATTTTGAAATAATGTATTTCAAAGTTCTTTTCCATGATTTTCAAGAATTTTAGTCAATTTTCTGCTCATTATTGCATTTCTTACACTGTATTACAGATTATTTCATAGTAAACTTATTGTTTAATACATTTCATTATATAAAATTTATAGCAATGTCCATTTTAGATATTTTGGCTATTTGCAAAAATATCAGGAATTTTGATTTGGGATGAAATATATGAGAAATGCAACCATATTTAAGACCCTTTTGGCAGTGTCAAATTTAACTCTATAGCAGAGCTACACTTCATTAAGATGGACTAAAACTTCAGATAGTTGTAAACGTAAATGTACAGTCATTATGGAAGAACAACGAAAAAGTTAAAATAGTTTTGATGAGGTTAGCGCTAGATCATTATAAATTTGGTTTCATTTAATCATCACCCACCAAAAAATACACCAATACAAAATACTGTTATACCCATTCTATAGATGAGGAAACTGAGTCTTAGAGAGAGAAAGTGATTTACCAGGGCCATTCAGTTAGCAAATGAAAGATGCAGGATTAAAAACCAGGTGTATCTGTTTAATAATAAAAAATTAGTGTGTTTATTAATAACTATGGCCAGATTAATGCAAACATTTTACCTGAATCATTTCTGAAAAATTCCACTTGCAAGGAAAATATTAAATTAATCTTAGGAACTTCATGTTGGACATGAAGGTGCCCCGGGTTGGCTAATTGTTTGACACCCCACCCCCCACCCCAATTCAATCTATTTTCTAGATGAATTGTGCATTTCCTCTCATTGGATAAAAAGGAATTATACAGTTCTTCAATATTGCCCTTTGCACTGACTGTCAGAAAATTTGTGCTAAATTTATTTAAATATTTATTCAACATTGATTTAGCTGGAATGAGGAATGCTTTGTCTCCAGTTCAGCATGCTATAACCTTTGATGGGAGCAGAATAAAATTAAAATTTGCCGGTTATGTTAGGAGTGGAATGTGGAGCTCTGAGTTAATGGGGGCCATATTTCCAAATTATTCCATTGATGTTTTATTGAATGGCATTTTAATGATAGAATTCATGATGATTAATATTCTGACTGAAAATATTCAAAAGAAAGTTATCGAGGTCATTTAAATTATCGATTACTGTAGGTTCTTTCAACTTTATTCCTACATTAAATCAGACTTCTATAATGCAACACAGTTAAATCATGTTAAAAGAATTTAGTGCAGAACAATTTCATAAACCTGGAAATATGTTCTATTTAAATATATTTGAAGACTAGTTAGTTATGAACCCATCAAAACAAACAATGGAAAAATATAGTCTAAAAAAAAAACTAAGTTACAAAATTTAGAGCAATGAAAGTAATAATTTCCTGGAAAATTATAATTTGATTAGAAGTATATCCTTGACTTTCATATAGGCTAATTATCATAAAATACAACTATATAAATATATATATTAACAAATACATACATAATTTCCCAAATAATAATTAAAGGCATAGTTTTCTATCTTACAAGATATCCTTATCCACATCATGCATTTCTTATAGGACTTTAGTATTGGGAAAATATTTGTTGCATTGGATGAATGTTCTGAAGAAATGAGTATGAACTTGGTAGTCAAACTTTTACTAAGTGTAAGAACTTAGAGGAGATTCTTAACCTCACTTAATTTCATTTACCTCAACTGTAAAATGAGAATATAACAAGAAACCATATCAAACTGAATGATTTAGCCATGGAAAATGACTAAATATAGTGCCTGGTCCAAGTCAGGCACTTCACAAATAATACTAGATACATACTAATTCTTTATAATTCTAGATGCATTCTGTGCTTCCTTCTTTGAGCAAAAGAGAATTATACAATTCTTCTCCTTTTTTTTTCTGTCAATGTTGCCACAAAATTAAAAGCTAAGTTTGTTTGTTTTTTCATTCATTCATTCATTCGCTTGTTAGCTATTCATGTAACTAAGGCATTTTTTTTTTCATTTTTTGCAATTGCCTCTTGTTTCTTTCAAGTTATTATTTTAACTGCAGGGTCATCTCATCTCTGCTCTTTAATTGTGTAGGTTGTCTTTGATGGGATATGAAAATGTAAGAGGGGATTTATAGATTGGTAAATCAAGCATGATTTTTATTGAATTATTCTATTAATAACCTTGTTTTCTGTGGGAACATCTCCATAATTATAAAAGAAAATTTAATGTGATATTACTCTACCTTACATACCATTTGAAATGTGTATGTTACAGGCAAGTTTTCAAGAATATGTTTGGCACAAAGGAACATCTTTATATAATCTGGTGGAGGTGGGATGCACTGTTGAAAGCAAAATCATTGATATATTATCAGTTAATTCTAATTTTTTTTTTGATAAACCCCTATTACTTGAAGTGTCCTTTTGTTTTGGTAAATTAAACTTATATCATTTTTTAAAATATTTGGCCTCAAATTGTTTAAACAATTAAAAATATCTGTACTTATTAAATTATCCATAGTTTAAATGGTTATTATCAATTAAGAATCAACTCAAAAATGATAAACCAGATCAGTATTTAATAGCAGCATTCACAATAATAAAGGATGAGGTTTTCTTTTAGTTGGAAAACTATACTTTCCTCTTTATGTATAGTATTTGTTTCCTTCTCTGTATTGTTAAGAACAGCAAAACAATTTTTCTAAATAGTGTTAATAATATACCATTAACAGAGTGATTCCACAAATAAAACTACAAATAGTATGTAAACAGTGGTAGCTTCTGGAAAAATGCTCTTATAGTTTACTGTCCTATTTTTTTCATTACCAATTGTAATTTGTAATGATGATGTAGTAATGCAGCAGAATTAAAATAAGAAAAAAAAACTTTGCAACAGATCTCAATTCCCTAACCCTAAAAGTTGTTAAAGGCATTTTAATTTCCCAAAGCAAAAGAGACAATTGCATACAAGATTCTATTTTAAGTCTAACCTTATTAAAAAATAAAAACAACATTAAAGAAACTATTTTCCATTTGGAGCAAGTGGAATTTATGTTAGTAACTCCAATTAACTCTAATGGGAGTTACAGGAATAAATCTCAAAAGCACTGAGAAGAAGAAAAGAGTTTTGCTAATATAGGGAATGCAGAGAGCCCAGATATGATTTCATGTGAACTGTTGAAAGATCATTGAAAACATCTGTGAAAATTGGCCAATAAACAGAAAATATATTAAATTTTTATACAATGAATTTTTATTATTTATATAATCAAATGGATGGACAACTATTAACCTTTAAATGAAATTTTTAAATGTTTTTTTCTGATTCAATCTTAAACTGAGGTATGAAGCCAGGTTTAGGAGGAAATATGTAAATTTGATTTTTTCTGAACTCTTAGTACCCCTTAGGTTTTGTAGAAAAAAGAATACCTATTCTGACAATTGTAAACATACCTATGTCTTAGAGTCTGTTGTGATACATGACATTTTTCTAAATTGAAAATGTCACTTAATTTTTCTTTAATCAATTTCTATAATAAGAAGTGAGGTATCTATTATTATTTTACAAATTTTAAATACTGCAGCGAGTTAACTAATGAAGTCTATAAATAATAAATAATGTGCCCAAATTGCTCAGGTGAATCTATAGTCGTCACTCAATCTCTGACACCTAACGCTTGGCTCCAACAAGCCACTACATTGGTTCCTTTTACCTACAGTCTACTTCAATATGTGCCTATTTAAAGAATGGCCATGAACAGTGATTAAAAGCCCCAATCCTTAATTATCTCAAGTTTCTGTGAAGTGTCCTTATAATGATCAGAAGATTTTAATTAAATTTTGCTTTAAATAAAAAATAATTCTATGTCATAAAATGAACTATTTTATCAACTTCAAAATTGTGGGATATATTTCTGAAAAAGAGACTCCATTTGATTTTGTATGATATTGGCAAAGATGGAAATCATTAAATGTGCTGAAATGGTGTTGACTTTGCCTCCGTTAGATGCTTGTTAGACTTAAGCCAACCGACTCTGCATGCAATTGCAAAAGTAGAGAAAAATAAAGAACATGTATAAAATGCTAGAAACACATGGATCAAGTTTGCATCTGAAAATTAAGGTATATTTAAAGATTTTATAATAATTTTAGGCATACTCTTCTTAGAACATGTAACTCTACTGTTCCTATTTTTTCTCATTCTACTTACATATATGTTTTTAGGAATATATTCCTAATATGCTTAGGAATGTTTTTTGTTCACTTTATGAAAGTTCATTATTGTGACAAATCACTGTGAGCTAGGATGATTAATAAAGGTTTTACTAAAAGATTGTGCCCAAAATCTGGTTATATCTCGGGCCTATTTCAATATGTACCTATTTACAAATGGTAGTTTTTAAAACAGCAATTGAAAGCCTGCATTCTTTATCTCAAAAGTTTTGAGACATCTGCTTATAATGCTCAGAAAGCATTAATACAATTGAGAAAAATGAATGGTAGCTACAACTGATACTTGCAGCTTATTCTATCCACATTGTTAAGTATTATATTTTCATAGCTCAGCTCTTAGAAAATGGCCACTGCCTTCAAAACAAGATTTGTGTTTTTAATCACCCAACTTGCCCTTTGCTTCCCCTTCCCCCTCTTCTTTTCCTTCATTTCTTTTTTCCTTTCTATCTTCTTCATTTCTTCAAATATTTTTTAAGCAGCTAATAGGTGTCAGCTTCTATGCTAACTGCTGAGGATAAAACATTGCTCCTAGTATCAGAGCATGTCTGAACAACTAAGTTTTCACATGTATGCTTCTTTCATTAGTGAGAGAAGATATCAGCCTGTTCAGAATAAGCAAACCTTCTTGGTACCAAGCCAAAGAGCAAGTGCTAATTTTCACAGCAGTGAGCAAACAGACAATATCCTTGACCTCACATCTATGTGCATATAATTTAAGAAACAAAGTAATGTGCTTCTGCTTGGTGCCAATTTGAACTGGAGAGACCCAGAGAGAGAGTGAGAAAGAGAGAGAGAGCAATTTTGAAGCTTGAAATATCTCCACTTCTGCTACAATTCAAAAATATGACAGAGTTTTAAATGTTATGCTGTCAATGGAATAGATTTCCTTACCTCCCTCCCTCTTTCCTTCCTTCTGTTCATTCACAAGCATTCACTGAGCATTTATTATGCAGTATCACTGTAATTTACATGCACTTTTTTAAAAGCAAATAATATATTGGGATTTTACAGTTTAAACAACAGTCATAAAATAAAATCTATGGTAAAAGAAATTATTCTATAAGGAAATAAATAAATAAATAAATAAGACTAACCTTAGATGGGTTCATATTAATATTGATACTAATGAATTCTTCTATTTTAGAATTTGGGTAATACAAATTACTATAAATTCCTACTATTTTTTATTCCATTTTTTGAAGAGGACCTCATCTACTTGAACTGATGTTTGTTCTACATACACAAAGTTACAAAACCTTCCCATCTGTTAACTAGGTAACTTTGTTTTATGTTCTATTTATACTTCATAAATCCATTATAAGCCTATCTGGAAAAGCAATTATTTCCAGGCATCAACTAATTTACTAGACTTCCTCCTCAATGGATATGTGGTTTCTACTTCAGACAACCAATTTCCATAGCAAATCAGGTGAATTTAGTTTCTGCATCCCTGTTTATACATGAGCTAAATTAAGAATGTTATCATCATAGATGTAGCTACTGGCCAAATAGAAGGTGCAAAACTTGGGACTCACAATCACCTGGGTAATAAGTGGAAGCTGTGTCCAGAACACAGGTCTCCTCCACTCTGCTCCAAGCCTCCTTCCCCTACATGAAGGCTATAATTGAAAAACTCTGTAATTCAATAGTGTAATGGAAAGTGGACAAGGTGCTTTTTTTGTTCAAATCACTTAATCTAGTTGTACATCTATAATATGGAGATAATAATACCTAGCCTTGTCTCACATGATTTCAAATGGAATAATTTATATGAAAGGTGTAAAGTTATTGCTACTTACATTAAACAAAGTTTAACAATAAATACGAAGTCTTGATAAATGAATGTTATGCTATGCTATGTTAGCATTCTAAATTTCCAGGAGATATCTACTTGCTGAAGATTAGCTATTCAGTCCTTTACATGTCAATTATTCATTTATGATTGTCTTCATATACAAGAAAAAATACAGAAAGACTCCTTGTTTTGCAAAAGTACAAATAGCATCTACCTTTTTTCTTCAATAAAACGATTTTAGGATTATTTTAAACTTAATAAGAGTAGAGAGAATTTTATGAAAATTTTGAGAGAGGTATCTATACTACACTACCAGGAAATATAAAAGTCCAGCAGATTGCTTACTAAGTGTGGTATTCATATATTCATAGATAAAAGTATATATATGTATGTGTGTATTTATGTTTGTGTGTATATATGAATATTTATATATATAGAATACTCAGTATTAAGATAATATACTTAAAAAATAAAGCTTTGGATGAAGGTATTGAGTAGTCTCCACTAAATTTACTTCTTTCATAACACCAAAATACAGAAAACGTGTAAGTCAAAAATAGCATATTTTACTCAAACTTTCCAAAAGATTTATACAGAATCACATAGTTTGTTTACATACTGAATAATTGATACACTCAAAATAACATGGCTCTAGAGGAAGAAAGGCTTTATTTCCCTCTATAATCAGTATGTGTCTGATCACCTATATATGAACAATTATGTTTTAGAAATAAATGTAAGCATTATTTTCTGATAAAATTAAATTTTCACATTTAATATTCACAAACTCATTTATTTTATATCCTTTTTATATGCTTATATTCCTTTCTAGTAATTCTCTCATTGTTTTCCATATAATATAAAATTGTAATACATATATACATCCATATATATACATATGCATATATACACATTTACACATATATGTATTTTTAATAGAAAATTTATAATAATGTAATCCTTATTTCAATACATTGCTAGAAATTTTCTTCAATACAATTATTTTGGGGAATATTATTTAAATAAACATGCAAATTCCTCAGTTATCAATATGATTGTAAGAGTAAAAAATATAAGCCAAATGACAGTTAAAATAGTAAATATTTGCAAGTCTAGGAAAATAGTGGAATTCTCAAAAACACCTTTTTGGAAGTTATATAGTATATGTAAAGATAAAACTGAGCTTTACAGGTTTTATAAAAGTCGTAGTAATAACAGTTGATGGTTCTTTTAGTATTTAATGACGTCTTACAGTATAAAGCTTCAACTTATTTTATTTTAAATATAGCAACAAGAATATTAAAAAGAAATTTTATATGGAATTTTTAAAGTTCTTTTGAAAGATTAAAAAAAAAAAAACAATTTTATGACATTTATAAAACAATGCCAAGCAATTGTTTTTGATTAATCACCTTCAAAATGGCAAAAAGTTTAAGCAAAGACCCCTAGTGATCATAAAGTATTTTATATTTTACATTCATATAATTAATAGCATTCAGACGGGAATAAGTGTAAAACCTTTCAAATCCTGAGAATTATGATTTCTACACTATAGAATTTGATAAGACCAAGAAATACCATGGGGTTCAGTCTCCCCTAATGAAAACCTAGATGCCATTCTGAGAAATCATTTAGCAATATAGTTGTCTAAATCCCTTCTTAGCATTAAAAACAAGATTCTTCATGCGTCATCTATATACTTGTACTGCTATTGCATACATCCCTGCATTACAAAGTGCTCTTTCTACTAAAAGCACTGTCTTCCAGCAAACTTCTGAAAGACATCCTCTTTGAACTGTTGCTCTCAGGAGGTCAAGAGAACATTATGTAATCCTCAATAGATTAAAGTGAGAAAAAATTATCTTCCAGGTTGAACGTTGCTGGATACACGACTTTCCCATAAATATTCTAAAGCTGTATGCTTTTTAAATTTTTTCCTGTCTCCCACTATGAATCATCCATACTGAAACAATAAACATAAGAAAAGGTCAGTGCTACCAAATCCATTACAACTGGGTCACAAATAAAAATTAAAACACAAAGTTTGTTTTCAATGTTCAAACCAGACTGCCACATAAGAGGATTGTCATTGAGGTTTTCACCTACAAACGTATTTTGGTATCCATATACATGTCTGTATGTGACAAGATGACAATGGGAAACCTCTGATGTCATAAAAACCTCTAAACTATGTAAATGATAAATAGTACAGCCTACACACAGAATACAATCTGATTGAATGCTAAGAATGTATTGAGGGAATTACTCTTTAGAGTGGATTATCAGTGAAGGTTTTCGGAGCAGTAACATGTAAACTGAGACCTGAATGACAAGAAGGAGCCAGAAAGACCTGTAAACTTGAGAGGGAGGAGCAATTCTGGCAGAGGGATTGGGGAGGTCAAAGGGTGCAGGCAACAATGAGATTGGAGAGTTCAAGACACAGACAGGCTTTGTGACTGAGCAAGGTGAGTAAGTGGCAGCACGATGGAGGCTAAAGTCAGAGGTAAGAAGAGACCATTTGTGACTTTGCATGTCAAGGCAGTATATTTATATTTCACTGAGTGTTACAGAAGCCATCAGAGGGTTTAAGCATGATCTGATTTGCGTGTTTAAAAAGTTCACAGCTCTGTGGAGAAGGGATTATAGGGACAAGCACTGGAAGAACAGGGTCTAGGGTAGCAGAAGAAGAGAGCTGCTTTGATTAATGAAATATGGTAGTTGATACCTGTTGTGTTTAATAAAATGTCAGTTTCCTTAAAAAGGCATGATTTTTAAAGTAACTGTCATTTTATGTTTTTAGTTACAGTCAATAGATACTAAAAATGCAGCCATTTTCATGTTAGGGTTTTTGAAGACTTTTTCATGTTAGGAGAAGACACCTCAGCCTCATGAGGCATGGGAATTACTTAGGTAGACCCCAGTGGGTCAATCAGCCTGCACTCCTGAAGAAGGCAACACATAGGCTTCAGCTTCCTGGCCCCTTTCCCAGCACCTGCTCCAACAATCCTAGAAACACATGTACCCTGCCTGGAGGAGTGCTTTAGCTGCTTAGGGAATGATGAATTCAACACGAAAAACAATGTGGTGTGCAATCAGGTACCCAATGAGTAGCATAGGCAGTAACTGCTCTAGAAGCTAAATAATACAAAATAGTTTTTATTTATTGCTTATTATATATCAAGTGCTGTGTGAGCAGCATTATTCCATTTAATTTATACCTTAAAAGTGCCCCCAATTTGAAGGATTAGACATCTAGGATTCATAGAAGTTAAATAACTTGAGTTTAAATTTACAAAACTAGTGAGCATTGTGATTCAAATCCAGTTTTGCCTGAATCCAGCCAGTCTTTCAATCACTACTTTAAATTACTTTTCAAAGGAAGGAGTAGTTGCCTTGAAGTTATAGTCAGGGAAGTTTTCACTAGAAGTTAGTATTTGATTTAAACCTTAAAGAGTTAGAATTTTCAGCAGCAAGAAAAGGAAGGCAAGCATTTCAGAGAAGGGGGTGTACAAGAGATGGAAAGTTTCGAGGGGCAGAGGCAGCAAAAAACATCTTCTTGGGGTAGGTGAGAAGTAATTCCTACTTGGAGTTAGGCATTAACATGTAACTGAGTTCTGGTCATTAAGATTATAGTGGAAATGCTATAGGTCAATTTCAGTCCTAGCGCATCAATTCCTTTTGCAAAATCCTCCACATTACTTTCTTATTTCATCTGTAAGACATCTACAAAGGAGCTGGCAAGGGAGACCAAGGTCTCGGGGAATGGCAAAACCATAAGCTAAAAGGAGCTTGGGCCCTGAAAGATCACATGAGAGGCTGCTCACTAACCAAGGTTATCTTTTTTTTTGGATAAGAAATAAACAATTATTATGTTAGGCTCAAATCTGGGGCATTTTGGTATAGCAACTAGAGTGATTTACCTTAAATAACAGAGTTGAAAGTTCATCTGGGAGAGATGTTTCAACAGTGACTACTGGACTCTTAGAATGATGTTAAACATACCTATAGCAAGTGTAGACATTTAACCATTTATTTTAAACTTATTTTTTGCAAATATGTAAACCTCCCAAAACAGTGAACGTAAAATATCTAAATAGAAGAACTTTTCCTTTTAGCATGTGAGCTGGAAAGAAGCGTTAGCACCTGGTGCACATGAAATATACAAGTATCCTTGTTTTTGATCAAAGCAGTAATGTATTTACTTTTTTTTTTTTTTTTTTAATCATCATTTTATTGAGATATATTCACATACCACGCAGTCATACAAAACAAATTGTACTTTCGATTGTTTACAGTACCATTACATAGTTGTACATTCATCACCTAAATCAATCCCTGACACCTTCATTAGCCCCCACACAAAAATAACAAGAATAATAATTAGAGTGAAAAAGAGCAATTGAAGTAAAAAAGAACACTGGGTACCTTTCTCTGTTTGTTTCCTTCCCCTACTTTTCTACACATCCATCCATAAACTAGACAAAGTGGAGTTTGGTCCTTATGGCATTCCCAATCCCATTGTCACCCCTCATAAGCTACATTTTTATGCAACTGTCTTCGAGATTCATGGGTTCTGGGTTGTAGTTTAATAGTTTCAGGTATCCACCACCAGCTACCCCAATTCTTTAGAACCTAAAAAGGGTTGTCTAAAGTGTGCGTAAGAGTGCCCACCAGAGTGATCTCTCGGCTCGTTTTGGAATCTCTCTGCCACTGAAGCTTATTTCATTTCCTTTCACATCCCCCTTTTGGTCAAGAAGATGTTCTCCATCCCACGATGCCGGGTCTACATTCCTCTCCGGGAGTCATATTCCACGTTGCCAGGGAGATTCA
Source organism: Choloepus didactylus (assembly GCF_015220235.1). Lineage (NCBI taxonomy): Eukaryota > Metazoa > Chordata > Mammalia > Pilosa > Megalonychidae > Choloepus > Choloepus didactylus. The sequence continues at coordinate 47,358,515 of NC_051322.1, read as the reverse complement.
CTCCCCTGGGTGTCTGGTCCCACGTAGGGGGGAGGGCAGTGATTTCACCTTTCAAGTTGGCTTAGCCAGAGAGAGAGGGCCACATCTGAGCAACAAAGAGGCATTCAGGAGGAGACTCTTACGCACAAATATAGGGAGGCCTAGCCTCTCCTTTGCAGCAACCGTCTTCCCAAGGGTAAAACTTGTGGTAGAGGGCTCAACCCATCAAACCACCAGTCCCCTATGTCTGTGGTCTTGTCAGCAACCATGGAGGTGGGGTAGGTGAATACCCCTGCATTCTCCACAGGCTCCCCAAGGGGGCAATACATCTTTTTTTTTTTTTTTTCCTTGTCTTTTTTCTTTTTTTTCTTTTTTTTTTTTTTTTAACTTTCCCTTCTTTTTTAAATCAACTGTATGAAAAAAAAAGTTAAAAAGAAAACAAACATACAATAAAAGAACATTTCAAAGAGACCATAACAAGGGAGTAAGAAAAAGACAACTAACCTAAGATAACTGCTTAACTTCCAACATGTTCCTACTTTACCCCAAGAAAGTTACATAATATAGCAACATTTCAGTGAACTTGTTCCTACTACATCCATCAGAAATTAACAGACCATAGTCATTTCTGGGCATCCCCAGAACGTTAAATAGCTTATCTGTTCTTCTTGGATTATTGTTCCCCCTTCCTTAATTGCTCTCTACTGCTAGTTCCCCTACATTCTACATTATAAACCATTTGTTTTACATTTTTCAAAGTTCACATTAGTGGTAGCATATAATATTTCTCTTTTTGTGCCTGGCTTATTTCGCTCAGCATTATGTCTTCAAGGTTCATCCATGTTGTCATATGTTTCACCAGATCGTTCCTTCTTACTGCCGCGTAGTATTCCATCGTGTGTATATACCACATTTTATTTATCCACTCATCTGTTGAAGGACATTTGGGTTGTTTCCATCTCTTGGCAATTGTGAATAATGCTGCTATGAACATTGGCGTGCAGATATCTGTTCGTGTCACTGCTTTCCGATCTTCCGGGTATATACCGAGAAGTGCAATCGCTGGATCGAATGGTAGCTCTATATCTAGTTTTCTAAGGAACTGCCAGACTGACTTCCAGAGTGGCTGAACCATTATACAGTCCCACCAACAATGAATAAGTGTTCCAATTTCTCCACATCCCCTCCAGCATTTGTAGTTTCCTGTTTGTTTAATGGCAGCCATTCTAACCGGTGTTAGATGGTATCTCATTGTGGTCTTAATTTGCATCTCTCTAATAGCTAGTGAAGCTGAACATTTTTTCATGTGTTTCTTGGCCATTTGTATTTCCTCTTCAGAGAACTGTCTTTTCATATCTTTTGCCCATTTTATAATTGGGCTGTCTGTACTATTGTCATTGAGTTGTAGGATTTCTTTGTATATGCAAGATATCAGTCTTTTGTCAGATACATGGTTTCCAAAAATTTTTTCCCATTGAGTTGGCTGCCTCTTTACCTTTTTGAGAAATTCCTTTGAGGTGCAGAAACTTCTAAGCTTGAGGAGTTCCCATTTATCTATTTTCTCTTTTGTTGCTTGTGCTTTGGGTGTAAAGTCTAGGAAGTGGCCTCCTAATACAAGGTCTTGAAGATGTTTTCCTACAATATCTTCTAGGAGTTTTATGGTACTTTCTTTTATATTGAGATCTTTGGTCCATTTTGAGTTAATTTTTGTGTAGGGGGTGAGGTAGGGGTCCTCTTTCATTCTTTTGGATATGGATATCCAACTCTCCCAGCCCCATTTGTTGAAAAGACCATTATGGCTCAGTTCGGTGGCTTTGGGGGCCTTATCAAAGATCAGTCGGCCATAGATCTGAGGGTCTATCTCCGAATTCTCAATTCGATTCCATTGATCTATATGTCTATCTTTGTGCCAGTACCATGCTGTTTTGGCAACTGTGGCTTTATAATAAGCTTCAAAGTCAGGGAGTGTAAGTCCTCCCACTTCGTTTTTCTTTTTTAGAGTGTCTTTAGCAATTCGAGGCATCTTCCCTTTCCAAATAAATTTGATAACTAGCTTTTCCAAGTCTGCAAAGTAGGTTGTTGGAATTTTGATTGGGATTGCATTGAATCTGTAGATGAGTTTGGGTAGAATTGACATCTTAATGACATTTACCCTTCCTATCCATGAACATGGAATATTTTTCCATTTTTTAAGGTCCCCTTCTATTTCTTTTAGTAGAGTTATGTAGTTTTCTTTGTATAGGTCTTTTACATCTTTGGTTAAGTTTATTCCTAGGTACTTGATTTTTTTAGTTGCTATTGAAAATGGTATCTTTTTCTTGAGTGTCACTTCCGTTTGTTCATTTCTAGCATATAGAAACATTACTGACTTATGTGCATTAATCTTGTATCCCGCTACTTTGCTAAATTTGTTTATTAGCTCTAGTAGGTGTATCGTTGATTTCTCAGGGTTTTCTAGATATAAGATCATATCATCTGCAAACAATGACAGTTTTACTTCTTCTTTTCCAATTTGGATGCCTTTTATTTCTTTGTCTTGCCGGATTGCCCTGGCTAGCACTTCCAGCACAATGTTGAATAACAGTGGTGACAGCGGGCATCCTTGTCTTGTTCCTGATCTTAGAGGGAAGGCTTTCAGTCTCTCACCATTGAGTACTATGCTGGCTGTGGGTTTTTCATATATGCTCTTTATCATGTTGAGGAAGTTTCCTTCAATTCCTACCTTTTGAAGTGTTTTTATCAAAAAGGGATGTTGGATTTTGTCAAATGCTTTTTCAGCATCTATTGCGATGATCAATTGATTTTTCCCTTTTGACTTGTTAATGTGTTGTAATACATTGATTGTTTTTCTTATGTTGAACCATCCTTGCATGCCTGGAATGAACCCCACTTGGTCATGGTGTATGATTTTTTTAATGTGTCTTTGGATTCGATTTGCAAGTATTTTGTTGAGGATTTTTGCATCTATATTCATTAGGGAGATTGGCCGGTAGTTTTCCTTTTTTGTAGCATCTTTGCCTGGTTTTGGTATTAGATTGATGTTAGCTTCATAAAATGAGTTAGGTAGTGTTCCATTTTTTTCAATGTTTTGAAAGAGTTTGAGTAAGATTGGTGTCAGTTCTTTCTGGAAAGTTTGGTAGAATTCCCCTGTGAAGCCATCTGGCCCTGGGCATTTATTTGTGGGAAGATTTTTGATGACTGATTGGATCTCTTTGCTTGTGATGGGTTGGTTGAGGTCTTCTATTTCTTCTCTGGTCAGTCTAGGTTGTTCATATGTTTCCAGGAAATTGTCCATTTCTTCTATGTTATCCAGTTTGTTGCCATACAGTTGTTCATAATATCCTCTTATAATTTTTTTAATTTCTTCAGGATCTGCAGTTATGTCACCTTTTTCATTCATTATTTTGTTTATATGGGTCTTCTCCCTTTTTGTTTTTGTCAGTCTAGCTAGGGGCTTGTCAATTTTGTTGATCTTCTCAAAGAACCAACTTTTGGTGATATTTATCCTTTCTATTGTTTTTTTGTTCTCTATGTCATTTATTTCTGCTTTAATCCTTGTTATTTCTTTTCTTCTACTTGGTTTGGGATTGGTTTGCTGTTCATTTTCTAGCTTCTTCAGTTGATCCATTAGTTCTTTGATTTTGGCTCTTTCTTCCTTTTTAATATATGCGTTTAGTGCTATAAATTTCCCCCTTAGCACTGCTTTTGCTGCATCCCATAGGTTTTGGTATGTTGTGTTCTCATTTTCATTCGTCTCTATATATTTAGCAATTTCTCTTGCTATTTCTTCTTTAACCCACTGATTGTTTAGGAGTGTGTTGTTTAACCTCCAGGTATTTGTGAATTTTCTAAGTCTCTGATGGTTATTGACTTCTAATTGTATTCCATTGTGGTCAGAGAATGTGCTTTGAATAATTTCAATCTTTTTAAATTTATTGAGGCTTGTTTTATGTCCCAGCATATGATCTATTCTGGAGAAAGTTCCGTGAGCACTAGAAAAGTATGTGTATCCTGGTGATTTAGGATGTAATGTCCTGTAGATGTCTGTTAAATCTAATTCATTTATCAGATTGTTTAGGTTTTCAATTTCCTTATTGGTCTTCTGTCTGGTTGATCTATCTATAGGAGAGAGTGATGTGTTGAAGTCTCCCACAATTATTGTGGAAACATCAATTGCTTCCTTTAGTTTTGCCAGTGTTTCTCTCATGTATTTTGTGGCACCTTGGCTGGGTGCATAGACATTTACGATTGTTATTTCTTCTTGTTGAACTGCCCCTTTTATTAGTATGTAGTGGCCTTCTTTGTCTCTCAAAACATCCCTGCATTTGAAGTCTATTTTATCTGAGATTAATATTGCTACACCTGCTTTCTTTTGGCTGTAGCTTGCATGAAATATTTTTTTCCATCCTTTCATTTTCAGTTTCTTTGTGTCCCTGTGTCTAAGATGAGTCTCTTGTATGCAACATATTGATGGTTCATTTTTTTTGATCCATTCTGCGAATCTATATCTTTTAATTGGGGAGTTTAATCCATTTACATTCAACGTTAAAACCGTGAAGGCATTTCTTGAATCGGCCATCTTATCCTTTGGTTTATGTTTGCCATATTTTTCCCCTCTCTCTATTAATATCCTTTATTGTACCCATACCGAATCTCTTTAGTACTGAACCTTTCTCCAAGTCTCTCTGTCCTGTCTTTGTTTCTCTGTCTGTAGGGCTCCCTTTAGTATCTCCAGTAGGGCAGGTCTCTTGTTAGCAAATTCTCTCAGCATTTCTTTGTCTGTGAAAAATTTAAGCTCTCCCTCAAATTTGAAGGAGAGCTTTGCTGGATAGAGTATTCTTGGCTGGAAATTCCTCTCACTCAGAATTTTAAATATATCGTGCCACTGCCTTCTCACCTCCATGGTGGCTGCTGAGTAGTCACTACTTAGTCTTATGCTGTTTCCTTTGTATGTGGTGAATTGCTTTTCTCTTGCTGCTTTCAGAACTTGCTCCTTCTCTTCTATGTTTGACAGTGTGATCAGTATATGTCTCGGAGTGGGTTTTTTTGGATTTATTCTATTTGGAGTTCGCTAAGCATTTATGATTTGTGTATTTATGTTGTTTAGAAGATTTGGGAAGTTTTCCCCAACAATTTCTTTGAATACTCTTCCTAGACCTTTACCCTTTTCTTCCCCTTCTGGGACACCAATGAGTCTTATATTTGGACGTTTCATATTATCTATCATATCCCTGAGGTCCATTTCGATTTTTTCAATTTTTTTCCCCATTCTTTCTTTTATGCTTTCATTTTCCATTCTGTCATCTTCCAGGTCACTGATTCGTTGTTCAACTTCCTCTAGTCTTGTACTATGAGTGTCCAGAATCTTTTTAATTTGGTCAACAGTTTCTTTAATTTCCATAAGATCATCCATTTTTTTATTTAGTCTTGCAATGTCTTCTTTATGCTCTTCTAGGGTCTTCTTGATTTCCTTCATATCCCGTACTATGGTCTCATTGTTCATCTTTAGTTCTTTGAGTAGCTGCTCTAGGTGCTGTGTGTCTTCTGGTCTTTTGATTTGGGTGCTTGGGCTTGGGTTATCCATATCGTCTGGTTTTTTCATATGCTTTATAATTTTCTGTTGTTTTTGGCCTCGTGGCATTTGCTGAACTTGATAGGGTTCTTTTAGGGTTTGTAGACCTACTGAAGTCCTTATCTCTAATTTATCAGATCTACAGCTTCGTGGAGTACACTTTCTCTAACTAACCAGCAGGTGGCGTCCACGAGCCACCTGTTCTCCACAAGCCAGTTCTCCCCTGCTTAGCCTTTTTGGTGAGTGGGGGGGTGAGTCGTGTGGGGCCCAATTGGTGTACCAAGCTTGCGTGTGTAGTTGGTGTTGCCTGCCCTGTATGTGGGGCGTGTTTCTGGGCAGTCGGGGAGGGGGGGTGGCCCTAACAATCAAATCTCCCTGATGATCCTAGAGTTTTAAAGGTGCTGTAATAGTCTAATCCTTCAGTTCAGTCCTGCTACAGTTTGTCTCTGCCACTGACCCACAAGTCTTTGGTATTGGCGTATGGCTCCTGAGACTTGCAAGTGGGCCCCTCTTCCAGGCTGTGCACCCCGGGTCCTCTGTTGAGGGATGACTGTGCTATGTCACAGGTGAGTGCCGTCCCCCCAGGGCAGTTCTGGGCTGCTGGGCTGTGTAGAGAGGCTCCCAGTCTGCTCAAATGATGGCTGAATGGGGCTTTGTTAATTCACACTGCTCCACCTTCCCAGTTCTGGGACATTCAGCTGAGGTTGCAGGGAAGGCTAATGTCCACGCCCAGTTTTGTGGTGTGTGCCTGTTATTTGAAGCACTTCCATCACACTGGGTTGTCTGGGGCAGCTCTGGGCTATGGGGCTGGCGATGGGCAGGAGTGCTTCCTGTCCACCAGGATGGTGGCTGTGAGCGGACACCCCCCTTTTCTTGGGAAGTTGTGTTGTTTATTGAATTTTCTCAGCCACTGGATTATTGCCTTTTATCTCAGAGCTCTCTTAGTTCTGCTCTTGACTTGACGTGCCCAAATTGCAATTCTTTGAAGCTTTCTGTATTGGGCTTCTTAGAGTAATTGTTTTAGAAAAAGAAAAAAGGATTAAAAAAAAAAAAAAAAAACAAAAAAAAACAAAAAAAAACAGCCCTCCTCAGAGATCTAATGGGTTATTGAAATGCTAATAGACGAAGCAACCAGGGTCATTAAGGAAAGGTCCACAGGGCAGAGAGATCAGCTTTTCTTCGGGATTTGCATATGCGCCTCAGGGCCTGAGCTCGGGCTTGAGCTCTGCCCTTCCCCCTTCTATGTTCACCAGAACTCCAAAAATCTTCCGCTTTTATTTTGGAGTTTTTCGTGTTGTTTTTTTTCTATGCCTGTCTCCTCTCTGCTGGGCTGGCTGCTCTCAGAGTCTCTGGTGTCTGGTCTCAGTCTATCTATGGTTGGAGTTTGAATCAGTAGAATGAGTTTCCGATAAGAGCAGCCACTGCACTTCTCCCTTCTCCTTCCCGGAGCTGACAGCCCCTCCTCCCACGGGACTGAGCCTGGCAGGGAGGGGCGCGGGTCCCCTGGCCGCAAAAACTTACAGATTTCGCTGATCTCAGCAGTTCCACGTTTTCATGAGTGTTGTATGAAGTATGCCCAAAGTCAGATTGCTCTGTGGTGTCCAGTCCACGCAGTTCCTGGCTTTTTACCTACTTTCCTGGAGGAGTAACTAAAACTTACAGCTCACCAGTCTGCCATCTTGCCCCGCCTCTGTATTTACTTTTTAAAACCCAATCAAAGCCCCAGTCAACAATATTATTGAAAACCCTGAAGAATACCCAGGGGTCTACCTGAGACTCTATGAAAGTTTCACTCACTAAGTTTATTTATCAAAAACGTAAAACCTCCAGATTGTTCCTATGCCAGATAAGCTCTGAAATGCAGAGGTAACAGTTTCTCCAAGCGGATCAACCAGTTGCATCCCCCTACCCCATAATATCAACACCCTTTTTCAACATGAAGAAGTTCAAATGGTCAATGCGCAAATATCCTTGAAGAATAAGAGAATGAGAGGGAGGAGTTGTAACAGAGAAGACAGGATTTAACAAATGATTATGACTACTGAATCATTATATAGATATTTCTTTTTAGTCTCTAATGTATTAGAACAGCTGGAAGAAAATACCAGAAATTGTGGAACTAGAACCCATACCATACTTTGAAATTTGCTCTATAACTACTTGCTAAACTGTATCTTGAAATTTATCACTCTTCTGCATGTTATATTTCACAATAAAAATGTTTCTTAAGAAAACCCAATCAAGAAGCTCCTTTGCTTATTAAAACATCACTTTATTTTTTCCACAGGCTGAAGGAAATATGGTACAAAGAAGAAGCCAGTATTCAGATTAGATAGGGACAAGCAGAAATGTGAAAAGAATGAAATAGTTACATAGAGATCATTTTCCTAGTTAAGAACCAAAGCAGATAACTAGCATTCTACAGAGCTTATCGGGCAAAACATTCTGTAAGGTAATTTTTAAGTGAATTTTAATATTGAGGATAAATAGAATTTGGAACCACAACACTAGAAAGGACCTTTTCAGAGAAGATGAGAATGGATAAAAAATGTCTTGAACATGCACAAAGCATCACAGAAGCTAGAGACAGGAGAAAGATGAAAACTGAACAAAGACTATCTTCATGCTGACACCTGACTGTGTTCTCATCACACCCTGAGTCTGGAGGAACTCTAAGTTTATACATGAACCCACTGAAATTCTCTGCTGCATCTGTATATTTTAATTGTAAATAGATTATGGTTAAATAGGTAGTATGAAAAATGTATAGAGCTCTCATTCACAGTACAGCCTCAGACATGTTCTAGTAAACTCTGATAAAATTCCATTATGTTCCTAATTTCTCTAGTTAAATAGTGCTCCCTGATATTATTATATAGACATACCTGAAACAGGTAGACCTTATGTGCCTACAGAGAAAGTGATGGCTCCAAGCATATTACAAAACCTGGTTTTAGCAAAATAGCAGATTTTTATGAAATGTAAAAGTTGTATTCTTTCCTGGATGTGCCATATTTGTATATAAAACTTTATAAAATGAAAGAATTTAATCTGTTTACCAGAATTTGTCTCATTCCTTACACTTTTACAAAGAAAGCTGCATCACAGATTTAACCAGGAAATTCTTTCTGAAAAGGCATAAGTTTGTAACTCATACTACCGTTCAGTAGAAAGGAGGTCTACTTAGAAAAGATTCTGAAGTAATTTTATTTACTAAAATAAACAATGCTTTGTACACCGCAACTATGCTACAAGTTTAGGGTTTACTAAATTACCTTTGTTTTTCATTGTTTTTGATATATAATGAACTCTGATAGATTACCATATTTTATGGATAAGACATATTTTTTCCTAACAAAGTTACACTATATTGAGGGTTTTAGTCAACAAGATAGGGGATTCAAGTTACTCCCTAAGTACCCGCAAGCATCCTGAAAGTTAAATAGCTTGTTTCTCCCCAAATGAAAGACTTAACTAAAATAAGTGGTATGAACAATCTCCAACTGTGAACTAATTAAAGACAATTCCCTTTCAAGGTTTTTTCGCTAGATGTCATTTGTGATTTTATTTTGCTTAAGTTTGTCCCATTTTATATGCCTGTTCTTTCTAAGATTTATTCTTATATGGCCCTATATTTAAAATTGAAAGTCAGTGACATTCTAATGGGTCATGCTTAAATTAATATTAAGCTATTTACAAATTAGAAAACAAGCAAGAAAGATATTATAATACTGTGAAGCCAGTAGAAGCAGCTTGACTTAATGAATATGTGACTTTCTCCTTTTTTAAGCCCATTGTCATTATGTCCAGCAAAGGCAGAACTAAGTGACCGTAGCTAAACCCCAAAACTATAGACTTTATTCCCTCCATAATCTCAGTTCTTCATACCCTACTTCCACTTATAACGCCAAATATCCAAAATGTTGGAGAAATAATTTTCAAGTATTTTAGGACAAAAATCTAATCTAAAATCATATCAGGTTTTCAAATGTCTAAATAATAGAGAAGTCAATAGAGTAAAAGTAATACCTGAAGAAATTTAATGAAAAGATTTGAGGAAAAAATTACAACTCAACAAAGTAATTTCTCCTAGAGTAATTTCTCTAGAACAGTGGCATAATCAGCATGCTGGGCCCACTGGCCAAGAACACCAATTTTCCTATTGTTTCCTACTAAATTGTTTTCACAGGCTAATAATAATTTATTGACAACTTAAATGCCAGGTATTGTTTATGCATTATGTTACACCTTATACTCACAGTAATACCATGAGTTAAATTTTTATCTCCATTTTATACAATTATTGTCTCCATTTTTACAGGAATGGATGCCATATAGCCAGTAAGGATTAGACGTGGGATTTGAATGGAAGCCAACGGACACCGAAAGCCACAGACTAAACCATTATTGCTTCTCTTTGTTTTCTCTCTGAATAACACACTTTAGCCTTGTGTTCAGAGAACCTCCTTATTTTGATGGGGCTGGGGAGATGCAGATAACTTGTCTTTTTATTTCATCTGTCTGAACCTATAGACTTAGGCATATTACCCAGAAACTTTGCAGTATAAGCTTTATGAAGTGACTGGATGGGACTGAAGTTGTTTTTCTCAGGTCACGTTACAATAAGGGAATAAAGGGATATTTTCTAAGGTCAACTGTTACAGTGAGAATTGCTACTCACTGAATATCTTGGTCTTTCTTCACCATTCCCCTCCCCAACCACCCCACCAAACACCATTTCCCAGTGCCAGGGCTGGGAGACATGTATCTGGTCCTGGTCAATACAAGAAAGAGAAAGAATGACATGTAGAACTTCAAGACTAAATATTTGAGTTAGTTCTTCACCCTTCTACTTTCACCGTAATTGTTAATTGTGAGGGCCTCATGCTGAGATGCAGAATCCCTAAGAAGGAAAAACCAGGATCCTCACACAGAGGTAAGAACCAGGATCCCCACCCTCTGCCCTGCAGAATAACCTGGACCTGCAGTGGACATTACAACAATACTCAGTGGACATTACAATACCCTATGAGAAATACCAACAAACTTCAGTAGCCAGAAGGCAAATGATAAAATATTAACAGACTCAGGGGGTCTTGGAAAGTTGAAAGCTTAAGTGCTTTTAATGGTTAGGAGATTAACAAGAAGAGAGTCAATCTGTACTGCAAAATTCCAGAAATGCTCAGTATAGTATATACATATACCTCACAATGTGAAGAGACGTAGGTAAACAAAAAACTAGAGTATTAGTTAGAAGTTGTCAAAGGAAGCACTGAAGACCCCAGAACTCTTTCCTCACCCATGCAATCAGATGGCGATGGCTGTTTCTCTCTAGCATGGAACTGGAAGTTTACCACCTACAAAAGCTATCAGAGAGACTCTGGTCTTGGCAACAGACACCAAGGATATCTGAGGGCAGACTCAGAGCAGAGAAATAATAAAACCAAAAACAATGGGTCAAAATTGTGGGGAGAAATGCTTGCTAATGTAGAACCCTATCCCAGGTAATTATTAATCAAGAGGGAGGATAAACTAAAGTCATTTTCAGATATGCAAGTTGTGTTCCTTAAAAAAAAAAATGGCCAGAATATTTTCTAGTTTGTCCACTCAAAAGGAGGAGTCTCTTTCTCTACCCCACTCCTCTCTCCTCTGCTTTGAATAATGAGACTTTAGCACATGTGAAAAAGGCAGAAGGTCATTAAGGGGGTTGGCCTTGGGCTTTCTTTCTAATGCCCCTGGGTCTCTCCAGCCCCAGACAAAGTAGCCCAGACACAAAGAACCATAACTACTGACCAACAGAATTTTGCCAATAAACAATCTTTGTTTTAAGCCACCATATTTTGGGGTGGTTTGCTGCACAACAAACATTAAGTGATATGTCTTTAGCTTTCTGCAGGAAGCCACTGGAGATTGTACACTTCCAAACAAAAGAAAATGAATGTATAATTGGTTCCAGGAAACAATAGATCCAATGAGTGAATCCAGAATGATTTTGAAGGGCAGATACAAGACAATAGTGAATTCCTAGAATGATTTTGAAGGACAGACACAAGACAATAGTAAAGCAACAAAAGCAAGGAGCCACGAGTCAGACTGGAGGAGGAAAAATGGCTACAGGGAGTCACTGTCAAAGAACAAATTCACGTATTTGAATTAGCTTTAGGTGTATAAAAAGTTAGGTGAAAATACAAAGAGGCAATTATTAACTCCAAGGAGAAAAGAACATTATACAAGAAAGGGAACTTATTATACTACATACTATGAACCTACTGTGAACAATAATTATATAGTCATATTAGGTTAATACAGAAAAATAAAAATAAGAAAATAGAGTAAAAGCTGTTATTTAGAAATGTGAAGGTAAGTACCAGAAAATATTTGAAAGTGACTGCCTCTAGGAAGGGGAAAAAGAGGTATGGAAGAGTGGGGCAGGGGACTCCTACTCTTGAAGTAGAAATTAACTTTTATATATTAACTTAAATGTATGGCTTTGGGAAGGAAAAGTCTTAAAAACAGGTTAAGATTTAAGCTTCTGAAAAATAAACATAGTGAGTGAAAGTTTTATACAGTCTCAAATAGGGACCTAGGTAAATCCACCAGAGTGTTCCTAAGCCAGACAAGTCCTAAAACCGAGAGGCAATAGCTTCTTTAAGAACATCAACCAGATTCAGCCCCCTTCCCCATAATGTCGACACTCCTTTGTAATATGAACAAGTTAGGGTGTTCACTGCCTAGACACCCCTGAAGATTGAAAAAGTGAATAAATGAGAGGAAGGGGTAACAACAAACAAGACAGGATATAACAAAGGATTACAAATACTGAATCTCTATACAAATATATATATATATTTAGGATGCTGGGGGTATTGGAATGGCTGAAGGGAAATAACTGAAACAGTGGAGCTGTAATGCATGGCATTCTTTGAAGTCTGTGGCTATTTGTTGAAATGTACTTTGAAGATTATCACTTTTCTGAACATATATTTCACAATAAGGAAATGGCTGAAACTGTGGAACTGTAACCCATGACATTCTTTGAAATTACCAATTTGGCTGCTTGTTAAACAGTACTTTGAGAGTTATCACCTTTCTGTATATATATAGTGCATCACAATAGGGAAATGGCTAAAGTTGTGGAGCTGTAACCATAACATTATTTGAAATTTGCTCTCTAATTACTCGTTAAATTGTTCTTTGAAAGTTATCACTGTTCTGTACATATGTTAAATTTCACAATAGAAAATGTATTTTAAAAAAAGCAGTTTAAGAGTCAAAGCAACAAATAATGTATTCTCTCACTGACATGAAATAATTAGAATAAGCAAATTCATAGAGTCAGAAATTAGAATATAAGTTACCAGGGAGGAGATAGGGTGAGGGTAAGGAATGGGGAGTTAATACTTAAATTATACAGAATTTCTATTCGGGGTAATGGAAAAAATTTGATAATGGGTTGTGGTAATGGTAGTACAACATTGTGAATGTATTTAACAGCCCTGAATTATATATTTGAATGTGGATAAAAAGGGAAATTTTAGGTTGTGTATATGTTATTAGAATAAAAATTTAAAAACACAATATAGGACTGTACAACACAAACAATGAACTCTAATGCAAACCATGGACTATAATAGTTAATAGTACAATTATAAAATTATGCTTTCAATTGTAACAAATGTACAACATTAATGCAAGGTGTTAATAACAGGATGAAATAAGGGACCTGAATTTTATACGTGATTTTTCTGTAAACCTACAACTTGTCTAAAAAAACTGTAAAGAAACAAAGTCAAAGCAACAAAAAACTAGGGAAAAAACACTAAAGTTATGTCTTTTATGTCTTCAATATCGTATGTGTATGGCTATGTGCCAGTCTGAATGTATTATGTCCCCCCAAATGCCATTATCTTTGATGTATTCTTGTGTGGGCAGGCCTATCAGTGTTAACTAGATTGTAATTCTTTGAGTGTTTCCATGGAGATGTGACCCACCCGACTGTGGATGATGACTCTGATTGGATAATTTCCATGGAGTGTTGGCCTGCCCATTGGGTGGGCCTTGATCAGTGGAGCCATATAAATGAGCTGACAAGCAGAGGGAATTCAGTACAGCTGTGAGTGACATTTTGAAGAGGAGCTACAGCCAAGAGGGACACTTTGAAGAAAGCACAGGAGCTGCAGATGAGAGACATTTTGAAGACAGCCGTTGGAAGCAGACTCTTGCTCCGGAGAAGCTAAGAGAGGACAAATACCCCAAGTGCAACTAAGAGTGACATTTCTGAGGAACTGCAGCCTAGAGAGGAACATCCTGGGAGAAAGCCATTTTGAAACCAGAACTTTGGAACAGACACCAACCATGTGCCTTCCCAGCTAACAGAGGTTTTCCAGACACCACTGGCCATCCTCTAGTGAAGGTACCTGATTGCTGATGTATTACCTTGGACACTTTATGGCCTTAAGACTGTAACTGTGTGACCAAATAAACCCCCATTATAAAAGCCAACCCATCTCTGGTGTTTTGCATTCTGGCAGCATTAGCAAACTAGAACAGGCTATGTCCATGAATCTCATATAGTGTCTCTATTCTTATTCCTCAAAAACTGCTGTCCAAATATTTATCAATATATTGTAAAAATTCAATCTTGTTGAACCTATAATTCCCTTGCTAGTAAAAATTAATGAAAAAATTATTTAAAAATACGACATTTACAAAGAGTTTTATCACACTATTTGTTATGAGAATAAAACAATTTAGAAATCACATAAAAATCCAACAATCAGAAAAGAGGAAACATGATACATGTATATATTAAATTTTATGCAATTAATAAAATTCATAATTTTGAAGACTATTTAATGACATAGGATATGTAGTTTGAAATATAAGTGAATAAGGCAAAATTGAGAGTAACATAAACAGTATAATACGTGATTTATAAATAATACATATGCATGGGGTGTGTCTATACAAAAAATAAATGGAAAGTGATGTTATTTTCCTCATTACTTGTTTATACTTTCAACATTATCTACAATGACTTTGTATCACCATACAATTAGAAAAATGTGGCACCCTCTAGTCTGTGTGAGATAGGGCAGTTATAACTCAAGAAGGAAGCCAAAGTCTCGCTGGCATGAAATGTCAGGGAACAGAGTTCAGGGCTCCCCAATAGCTGAATATTTAGGGGGAAAATCTTAGAAATAAAAGAGACACAGAAGGGGAGCCTGAAAATTCTCAAATCTATGGCTTATTCCTGGAATGTGAATGCCCTGAGGAGCCCAAAGGAAAATAGTAACTTGAAAGCTGAAAGTGCTGGTAGATATTTCAGCTGCTGCCCACCAAAGGGGGAAAAACAGTTTGAAGATTGAGTTCTGCCAGATTAGAGGGTCTTGATAAATGTACCTGGTTTCCATTCAAACCCTGGATGAGCCACAATTTAGGAGTAAAAACTATGCCCTAGGACTGAAGGTTTTGCCCTACAATTAAGAATGAAACCAAACAAATCCACTCTAAAAAGCATACATCCAAGTCTCCGCAAGTTCAAAATGATCAGCATGTAAGTTAATTGCCTGGTAGAACAACAATCAACACACTTAAAAGAAAGATAAGAGCATCCAGAGTCTGTACAATGTCCAATAAACAATCAATAATTGGATCCACAGGGGCATGTGACTCAGATCAAATAAAAGTTAGCTAATAGAAATGAACCTCTGGATGACCTGGATGATGACTTTTCAAAGAACTTTAAAGGAGCTATTATAAACATGTTCAAGGAAACAAGGAAAAAGATTGAAATAATGAAGAAATATGATATCTTGGTAGAGGGCAACAATAAAAATAAGGACATACAAAAAATATGAAAAATGTAAATACTCCAGTTTCAAAGACTGAATGGAAAAGTAACTGTATACTGCCTACATGTGATGAACTTTAAATATAAAGACAGAGATCCTGAAAACAAAAAGTACGGCAAAAGATACACCATGAAAATGTAAGCATAAAGAAATTATAGTGATGTATTAACATCAAAGTACACATAAGGCAAGCAATATTTTCAGTGATGAAAAACATTTTATAAAGATAAAAGGGTCAACTCATCAGAAAGAACAACAATTATAAATGTGTATGAATCTACAACAGAGATTTAAAATATATAAAGCAAAAACTAACAGTACTAAAAGGGAGAGACAGACGAATCTACAATCATAGTTGGAGATTTCAATGACCCTTCATTAGTAATTGATAGAATTAGACATGTAACAGTAAGTTTATAGAAAGTTTAACAACAATAACACTTTTACTTCATTGACTTTATAGAATGTACATCTAACAACTGCAAAACATTCATTCTTTTCAAATGCACAAGGACTTTTACCAAATTACATAATACGCTATAGCATAATATGTATCTCAGTAAATTAAAAAAAATTATACAGAATATGTTCTTTGGCCATGATGGAACTAATTGGAAACAAATGTCATTAAGACATATAGAAAATCCTCAAATATTTGTGAATTAAACAGCACATTTCTAAATACCCCGTGGTCAAAAAAGAAACTACATGGCAAATTTGAAAAAAATATTTAGATCCTAATGAAAATGAAAGAACGTATCAAAATGTGTGTGATGCAGCAAAACCTGTGATTAGGCAATAATTTAGAGAATTAAATGCTTGTATTAGAAAAAAATAAAGGTTTGAAATGAAGGATCTAAATTTTCAACTTAAGAAGCTAGAAAAAAGAGAGAAATTTAACCCAACATGAGCAAAATGAAGGAAATAACTGTAAGTGTAGAAATCAATCAAATTGAAAACAGCCAAACAATAGAGAAAATTACAAGAGCCAAAATTTGGTTCTTTGAAAAGATTAATTAAATTGATAAATTTTTAGTAATATTGATCAGGAAAAAAATGGAGGGAAAACATATATTAACAATATCAGAAATGAAAGGATGGGTATTACTACAAAAACCATAATATTAAAAGGAAAAATATGAGAGTACTAATAAAACATACTAAAAAATTCCACAACATGAATGAAATGGACAAAATCCTTGAAACAAACAACTCCTCAAAAGAGACAAAAGAAAAAAATAGAAAATCTGAATAGCCATCCGTCTATTAATCCATTTTCTGAACACTTGAGTGTAGGTTGTATACATCATGCTTCTTGAACAAAGATATTCACATACGTAACCACCTTATGTGCAGTTATCAATTCAAGAAATTTAACACTGATACAAAGCTTACAGTTTATATCCCATTTTTTTTCATATGTCCAAATAATGTCCTTTTGAGCCTTTTCTCTTTCCTTGTTATATCCCATCAAGGAAAACGTATCACATTTAATTGTCATCATTTCTTTAGCTGCTCTTTTTTTTTTTTTTTTTTAATGTGGGAACACATATACAACATAAACTTTCCCATCTCCACCACTCCCATTCCCATTTAGTGGGATTAATCACATTCACTATGTTGTGGTACCCTGACCACCATCCATTACTCAAATTTTCCCATCTCCCCAAACAGAAACCCAATATTATTTTGCATTAACTCCCCATTCCTGGCCCCTGCCAAGCTGTACCCTACTTTCTGTCTCTTTGAGTTTTCTTATTCTCTGATATTTTCTTTGTAGTTACCATGGGCCTTAAATTTAACATCCTAGATCTACAACAATCTTGTTTGCTTTGATGCCAACTTAACTTCAGTAGTATCCACAAACTGTTCTTATACCCCTCCATCCCCCCACCTTTATGTAGTTGTCATAAATGACATGTTCATACATTATGAGTCCAAAACAACTGATTTATCATTACATTTTATGCATTTGTCTTTTAGAACCTGTACAAAGTAAAACTGAAGTTATAGACCAAAAACACAATAATACTGGCATTTATATTTACCCATGTCATTACCCTTACCAGAAATCTTTATTTCTTCATGTGTCTTTGATCTATTGTCTATTATCCATTCCCTTCAACCTGCAGAGTTCTCTTTAGCATTTCTTGTAGGGCCTGCCTAGAGGTGATGACCCCTCTCAGCTTTTGTTTATCTGGGAATGTCTTAATCTCTCCCTCATTTTTGAAAGTTTTGGTGGATATAGATTTCTTGGTAATTTTTTACTTTCAGCACTTTAGATATGTCATCTCACTGTCCTCTTGCCTCCATGGTTTCTGATAAAAAATATAATAGGTACTTAAACTTATTGAGGCTTCCTTGTTTGTGATACTCTGCTTCTCTCTTGGAGCTTCAGAATTCTTCATCTTTAGCATTCAATTGTTTGAAATAATATGCCACGAAGTGGGTCTATTTGGGTTTATCCTGTTTGGAGTTCATTGAGGATCTTGGATGTGTAAAATTAATGTCATTTGTTACATTTGGGAAGTTCTCGGCCAGTATTTCTTTAAATATTCTCACTGCCCCTTTCTTTCTTTTCTTACTCTGGGACTCTCATAATGCGTATTTTGGTATGCTTACTGATGTCCCACAAGTTCCTCAGACTCTGCTCACATTTTTTCATTCTTTCTTCCTTATGCTCCTCAGACTGAATGATTTCAATTGTTTTACCTTCAGGTTCACTGATTCTCTCTTCTGCCAGCTCCAGTCTGGTAGGGAATTTTTTAATTTCATTACTGTGGTCTTCAGCTCTATTTGGTTCCTTTTCATAATTTTCATCTATCGATACTCTCTTTGTGATCTATTGTTTTATTTCCTTTAGATCTTTTTTCTTTAGCTCTTTGAGTGTATTTAGGCTCTTTTTTAAAAAAAGTCCCAGGTATGGTCTTCCTCATTGTGGTCTCTAACGCTTTAATCTTCTTTGCCTAGGCCATCACTTCCTGTTTCTTTGTATGTTTTGTAATCTTTTGTGGAAACCTAGACATTTTGATATTTTAATGTGTTATTGCTGGAATTCAGACTCTTAGGCATCTGTTCCTTGAGATTGTATCCAGCTAGTATTAGGACAGAGCTTTCCTTGAATGCCAGGAACTAAGTAAAAAAAAAAAAAAAAAGAAAAAGAAAGGAAGAAAAAGAAAACCTCTTTCCCAGTCTTTCCCAGTCTTTAGCGATTGGCCTGTGTGAGTGTTCTCCTTCAGTTCTTATCCATATAATGAGTTTAGAAAATTGTTCCAGGCCAAAGAATAAGAGCCTCCCTGATGCTTTCATCACATGAACCTTTTCTTGGGCAAGCTTGTGTGACCCTAGGAATTCCCCACTTTACACAGATATAAATGTTCCCTCTTTAGGAAACAGTCTCCTCATGGTCCTGGGCACTGCACTGTATGTCCTACAGCCAGAAAGCCCTTGCCTAAGCAGCCACTATTTGACTGTTCTCTCACAGTTTTCTGTAGGAGAGTTCTGTGAGCTGCCTTCTACATGTAGAGTAATTTCTGGGACAGTGAGCCTGTGACAAGTGTATGGGTTCAATCTCTCAGTCACCTCCAGAGAGATTAGGCCAGTGTGTGCACAAGTGTTATTCTGCTCCCTTCAGAAATGGGCCTAGGCATCTGCACTGGGAGCATGGGCCAGCCAGGTCAAGTAGGTGAGGAGTTGTGGGAGGGGCCAGCCAGGGTGCCATGAGATCCCACCACTTTTAAGTAGCCTTGTTCTTGATTCCTCACTCATCCTGTTACTGCAATTCTTTAACTTTTTTCTGAACCTCTGAGAAAGATTTTTTCTGTCAGTTGTTGCTGGTTGTTTACAGCTTCTGTAGGGGCACAGGGCCCTGGAGCTTCTCACTATGCTATCTGATTGGGGCAGGACCCTTGGTTATGTGTACTCTTAAATACAAGCAGCAAACAATTGGAAAATAAAAATTTTAAATTTCAACTTATAATAGAAATCAAAAGCAATACATTCTTTTTTAATAAAAAAAAGATATACACACCGAAAACTATAAAACAGTACTGAAAGAAATAAAAATCATGTAATAAATGGAGAAATATACTTTGTTTATGGATTGGAAGACTAAGTATTTTTAAGATGTCCAGTCTTCTCAAATTGTTCTTTAGATTCAATATAGTCATACAATAGAAAGCTTTCAGCACTAAAAATACAAACTACTGATAGGTACTACTATACAGATTAAATTATATAACATTATGCTAAGTGAAAGAAATCGGAGCCAAAAGAGTAACATTGTGCTATTCCATTTATATGAAGTTCAAGAACAGGGAAAACTATTATTGTTTATAATAATAGAAATCAGAACAGTGTTTGCCTATTGGCAGCAGGGATTGACTGTGAAGGCGAATGAGAAAATTTTCTGGTGGTAATAGAAATGTTCTATATCTTGATTGGGGTTGTAATGGATTGAATTGTTTCCTCCAAAAATATATGTTCAAGTCCTAAACCCCAGCCCCATGAATGTGATCCTATATGGAAATGCATATCCTTATAAGGAGAGAAAATTTGGACATAGTCAGAGACAGAGAGAAGACAGCCACATGATGGAGGTAGAGGTTGTTTTGTGCCACAAGTCACTACCAGAACCACCAGAACCCTAAAGCTTCAGAGGAAGTACAGCCCTTCCATCACCTTGATTTGGACATCTATACTCCAGAACTGTGAGACAATCCATTTCTGTTGTTTAAAGCCACCCAGTTTGTGGTACTTTGTTACAGCAGCCCTAGGACTCTAAGACAAGGATGGTTGTTAAATGTTTAGTAAATGTGTACATTTATTAAAACTCATCAGTTTTTATACTTATGATTCATGCAATTAAACATATGTAAATTTTATTTCTAAAAAAAGTCAATACAATTAAAGAAAATACAATGAATTCCCCCTAAATTGTATTTCCATAAAGTACCAAGATCCTTGTTTTGGAATCATGAATGCTTCCTTTGGCCATGTCATTGTTTTCTTCATTATCACCACTGCTTTGCACCATTTGGCCATCTCATGATTGTTAAAACCATGACCAGAAATAGAGATAAACTTCATCCTGCTTCACAGCTTAGTAGCTAGTAATAATTTGGTGTCGAAGAAAATCTTCACATAACTTTGAATTACATGTCAATACAATTTTCTTTATTCTTGTTAATTAAAAGGTAATTGAAAGTTCATTTTAATCAGTTTAGATTTCTTGATTTGTATGTTTCCTTTTCATAGGCTAACTTCTTTTGACTGTCTATTATGTGCAAGACAGTGTGCCAAGCACCTGACACGCTTGATTTCATTCAATTCTCAAAACAATGCTACAGGGTATATACTATTATTTTATTAGTTTTTCAGTTTAGAAATATTGTCCTAGGACATACAATTGCAAGGTGGCTGAGTGAGTCAGGATTCAAATTCAGATCTCCCTGGTGCTCCGGCCTCTATGCTAACAGCCAGCACTGCGTACTAATTCTCAATTAAGAGAGACCAATGATCATCGAAAAAGTCACACTTTTCATTTCCTTTTCAGTGCTTATTTTAAATGGTCCTTAGCAATGTCAGCTTAATAACAATTTTAGGGACAATAAAATTAAAAATGGATTCTTTAAATCATCTAAAATATTCCTGATCTGACCAAATTACAACATTTTAGTCATAGATACCATATGGATATTCACTTTTATTAGGAAAACAACAACTAAAAGATGTATATTTTGGGACATTAATAGAAAATAATTATTTCAGAACATTTTGCCAAAGATTTGAGTTGTATATGAAGAAAATAATAAATACAATAAAATTTTCATTAACAGGTATATTCAAGCAAAATTTTAAAGCTTGGTTAGAAAGATTTTTACTGTTTGTGGTTTATACACCCTCTGTTCAAAAGATAATTTGAGGGAGATTATATTAGACAATGTGTAATATGCATGACTAAAACTAAAATCAAAATATCAAAATAAATGCAACCTGAATAATGACCACTTCACACTTCCTCTGAACACCATCCCCCATTTCCGCCCCCCCTCCAACAAAAACAAAGGAATAGCTAAGCAAGAACAACAGATTCAGCAGATATCAGAAATGAGTGAATCACTGAAATTAGGCATCTAATTTATTCTGAGTTCTGGATATAAGGATAAAAAGATCAAATAACAACAGGTTATATACTTATTGTTACAATAAAAGAGAATACAATTTCATCTTAGCATAAATGTCAAATCAGGAAAGTCTTCCTTTAAAATCCTAGTACATCTTCCCTACTAATCTCCGTTACTCCCTTTCCCTCTTTTCCACAGAATTTATATATATGAGCCTTTAGCTACTTACTTTTTATTGCTTGTGTCTCCCACTCCCACCACTTTATAAGCTCAGTGAGGGCAGAGAATGTATGAAAATGTACCTGTTTTATTTTTTATTTTGACTCTATATACTGGTGTCTAGGACCCTAACTGATCCTTACCAGGCACCCAATAAATGTTGAATGAATAAGTGAATACATTGTGGCACATTGATCCACAAATTAGGGTGATCATACAACACAGTCAACAAGATCTTCAACCAGAATTCTGCAAATTATATCTATAATTATTTATGTATAACCATTTAAATATTTATATATAACCATTTAAAGCTGAACGTAATAATATTACATCATAATTCTTTGAAATATTTCAGTAAAGAGTAATATAGAAAGTCCCAGGTACATTGCTTTTTGGTGGTCTATTTTAAGGTGAAAAAAATATATATATAAGGGGAAAAAAAACAGAGTAACAAATGTGTGGTGTTCTTTAAACTGATTCTTTCAAATATTGGTTGTTTTATGTAAGTTTTTGTCAAACACTTGCTGGGGAGATCCTCAATTTTCGACTTCTCTTACAAATGCCTGGAATTAGGATGATCTGTCTTGTGGATTAAGGGTGAAGTGAAGGAGTCAATGGCCAGAGCTAGTGTTCCCAATAAGCCAGGAGCAGAGACGAGTAGACCTAGTCATGGAAAGAATGCAGAAACAAAGTTCCTCAAGTACCAGGGGAATTCACGGTGGTTAAACAATTGGAAAAGTCGGCAAGCCATGCTTAGTTGTACATACAATGAAGCATTTAGAATGCATTTTATCAGGGACTATTTCTGTCTAAAATGGGGGAATTTTACATTTTAAAAAAGGTCATGATATTTCAAGAGAAATATTTAATAAGAGAAGTGAGCATGGTCGTCATTGGGGGAACAGAGCATCTAGAAATATTTGGTAATCTAGAAAACTTTTTTCTCTTAAATAACTGTAATACATGTGAAAATATGACCCGAAAGGGTAAAAAAAAAGACTCTCAGAGAGCAAAAGTAATGGGCATGTAGAAGCAAAAAGGTAGTGCTGACTATCCTATTGGTGATTTTAATTCTGCTTCACCATTCCTGAGCTCTTCCAATGCATCCCTAAAATCAATTCATAAAACATCTTATCCCTATATTTATCCTAGAAAAGATTGGTTAATAGTATCTATGCAACATACATTGGGTTCACAACATTCTACATAGAATTAAGAAAAAAATGTTGGTTTCAGAAAACAACATGATGTTCAGGGATACTTCTTTGGTTTCTAAACATGTCTAGAAATGCTTCTTTCCTTAGTATCAATTTTCTAATATCTGGATGAATCATAAACATGTTTCAAAGAGTACTAGAGTACAACATTCTTTCTTTCCTCTCAAATGCATTTTTAATTTCTATGGTTCAACTTCCAAATTAAATTAAACCAAGAAATAATTTTGCCTTTGACTTTTCAGTCATACACATTGAAAAATGTTGAGTTACTGCCTCTTAGTTTCCTAGAGGCAAGTAATTGCTTTCATCTGGGAATATTTTAAGTAAAGTACTAATAAAACCAACTAAATCTTCCCAGGATTAAGCAGTTGTTAGGTTCTATGTTTTCTTCAACTATGCTTCTTAAATACAGTTTTTGTCTCATCAAAATAGTATGGAATAGTGTTAAACTTGGGCTAAACTAGAAAATATTAAGTGCATTTCAAGTTGCTTTCAATATGATAAAACAACAGCACAATTACTTTTGTTTATCTAAAAACAATCCAACAATAATGTTTCTTTAAAAAATACATACATATAGTTATTTTAACTCCGTCCTACTGATCTCAACACAAAACTTTTCTGGGACCAGTACAATATTCCTATTCTGAGTCATTACTCTGAATTTCATTATCAAAATCCTACATTGATTTTAAGATCTCTCTCATGTCATTTCATGATTTAAATATTCTATATCTTGCAGATTGATTACTTCTATTTTATCACTTTCTTTTATTGTCAGAGCAGGGGCTGCTTTCTGCTCTGTTTTCACAAATGGATTCCCATGAGGTTAACACTTCTCATGCATCTTGCCAACAGAAATTGCTACTTCTTGAAGTAAGTAATTCTGAGCCTCTTACAGCTTTAAAAAACAGAGGTATAACATTTTTTCCATTGGATTTGGAATGCTCACTTATCTGAGAGTTTGTTCTTAGAGAAACTGAAATGGTTCTGGAGAAGCTTTTGTAAACACTAGATGTATTTGTTTCCTGAAAATATTCAGTGTTTCTTTTATCTACTGCCCCTTCCTATCAGTATGTCAAAGAAGTAGATACATTTTCTGTAATTCAATAGCTATTTAAATTTTTTCTTATCACTGCTCTCAAGACTTCTCTATTATTATTTGTGTACTTTTCCCACAGTGGATGAATGTATTTATGATACAGTCTGATTTTCCAAGGTCTTCAATAATAGTATTACGTTTTCCTTCTTCTCTAAGAAAATTATAAAAATGCTGGTAGCCCTGGAATTTCCTCTACAAATGTCTACTTTCCATCTCCCATAGTAAAAACCAGGTTGTTAAGTTTGAACTTGATATTTTTACTTTTTTTTCCATAAAATGATCTAAGACAATTGAAATTTAAACTTAATGAATTCCAAAATATCAGTTTATCTGGGTTTACATTTATGACTTTAAAAATAAGCCAGTATTATTGTAAATAATAAGCATTGCAATTTAAGAAAAGAAAAATATTATGGTGAGTGATATTTTAGTCCCAAATATTATTATTCCCATAAATTAAGCATCACTATTATAAAGGAAATTTCACAGAATTACAGAATACTGGATTTGAAGGGCCATTAAAGATCATCTAGCCTAAATTCTTTACTTCAAAGACATGCAAGGCCTTGTTTCAGTTAAGCATTTAGTGAAAGGAGTTGGAACTCCAATGCCATTTTGTTATTCTAAGACCAGTCCATTCTCTCTACACTACACGGTCTGACTCAGATTTTTTTTCCAAGTTATTGTCAAAGTGAAGACAAGAAATTGGAAGAAAAGTTGAAAAATAAAACTTGAATTTATAGAAGTCCCAGGCTTTCCTCCAATTTAAACAGTTTAGTTACTGAAAGTGCATCATTAAAATGCAGTAGGTTTACAGACTTACAACCTGACAGCATTTACTTTATTGGCAACTAGATGAGGACAGCTAATTTTCATATGATAATTTGTAACTCACCATTTCATAAGAACAAAATTCTGAGTAAACAACAGATTCTGCCACATGGAATTATGGAGGCCATATTACTAAATTACGGTGGGATATGGTTATACACGTTGTGAACTACAAACACTCTGCGGGCTGTGTAGTAAACAGCAAATGTTTAAAAACTGACTATAACAATAAATAATTTGTTAGGTGTTTGCATTTCTGTTGTTGAATACATGTCATCTAATTATCCTGTTTAGAAAACTATTAGCAGTAAAACTAAAAAAATGACTAATGTCATTTTACTGAACATTATTATATTAGTTTCCTATTGCTGCTGCAAAAAATCACTATAAACTTAGTGGCTAAAAACAACACAAATATATTCTCCTGCAGTTCTGAAGGTCAGAAGTCTGACATGAGTCTTACAGGGATAAAAGCAGTATGTTGGCAGAGCTGGATCCTCTGTTGGAGGCTCTGGGGAAAATTCATTTCTTGCCTTTTCCAGATCCTAGAGGCAACCTGTGTTCCTTGTCT